>NW_007577983.1:154882-157024 GCF_000690725.1 Stegastes partitus
AACAGTCACCCTAAAACTGAACAGGTTGCTAAAGACGAAAAGGTCTTTTATACAGAGAAAAATGAAGATGAAGGGAATGATGTGCACTGATTAACAGAACCTCCTTGGCAGAGGTAATAAACGGTGCACATATTGTTAAAAGGTGAATCAATGTCCTCTTTCCATGTCTTTTACTGATTGGTTGCTAAACAATACATTTGCACAATGTTGTTGTCAGATGGAGTACCGACCATGACCGACTGACCTTCTTTGGTATTGCTATAATCTGTAGTGTGAGTTAGGGAGGGCAGATATCTTAATATCTTACTAATTAGCAAGATTGTACCCCCAACCCAAAAAGTTCAGGCTCAGGATTGTTTTTCACTTTAGGCCCTGTGCCTGTACTACTGTGTATGTACAGCAAAATGACAATGAATTTGATTTGATTTTTGTTTGTTATGGGTGTTGCTATTGGGTTTAATATTTGCGAGTGAGTTTAGTTGTTTTTGTTTAGCTAATAACTCTGTTAGCCTTCGTTTGGACTTATTTGGTTCTTTGATTACGCAGCATCCACCAACCCTGTTTTGTTTATGTTATTACTGCTTTTTTTTTGTGTTCATTATGTCAATGGGTAATAAATTGCTTTACCTCCACCAACAACTACTGGTTTTTTGTTACATCCAGCTGACCCTCGATGCTGGATCGTTACATGCACACACACTCACACAAACACACAGGCTCTGTATGATGGACAACATGAATGGTGGCCCTTTTTTTTGTGCTTTTCTTGTTGCATTGGCTGTTGCCAGGCAACATCACCACAGTTTATACCATGTGATGTCACAGAGTGAGGGTTTGAGAAGAAGTTTCTTTTTTAACCACTCGTTAATCTGTGCAAAAAAGTTGGCTGAAGATAAAAATGCTTTGTCAAAACTGTTTGTGTCAAATCAGCATGCTGGTTACATCGATGGACATGGTATAGCACCAGCATTTAAGAAAATTTTTTCTGAAAAGCTCAAAAGATTTGTGTTCTAAGTATTGTATTTCAAAACTGGAAAAGCCCTCTGAACAAGCGCAGACCTCCGCCCAGCAGCTCATTTCCACCACATTGTGATTTCCAGCCAATGTTAAAGTCCTGCATTCATTTTATCTACACCATTAGATTCATGGATAATCAAAACATACCTTTAGCATTTGAATTAACATTGATATCATTAATAACAAGCTGACGGAGCACTACAATGCATGCTGTTTGCTTTCTGATGAAAGTGAAACAGATGGATTAAGGCTTTGTTACCCTTTTATGCCCCCATTTGCCATGTGTCACGGAGTTAGTGTTACTTTGGCATGCACACTGAGGAAAGACTCCTTCTAATAGCTGCTCTTTTTATAGTTTCCCCTCTGCACTGCACCAAACCACAAAGGGTCTTGGCATACATCTTATATCAAACAGCCAAGGCCAGGAGAATTCAAGAAGAAGAAGAAAAAAATGTTTGTTGTCTCCCTTTTCTCTGTTCATTAGCTGCGCTCGAGGAATCGTCCCCAGGTAGTCTCATTTTGGTTGTTTTCTGGAGTGACTTTAGAGAAGTTCTATCAATGGCATGTTTAAAGGATCATTTGTAGATACTCAACACAAACAAACCAGACTCATTTAAAATGTTAGGCCATAGTCTATTTACGGGTCTTGTTTGCATTTGAGGAAACATAGTGGCGTAAACATGTTATAAATATCTGAGTATTCTTATTAATCAGGGATTTTCTAACATAATTAAAAGTAATTAGTTAACAAGCATTAATAAGTGAAGAAAAATCTGTCGCATTGCTTTTTCCAGATGACACTGAAGGGGATAAAAGCCTGACCCAGATATATATACAATTCAGCTCAAACTTATTTGATAGCCGAGCCAAATTTTGACATATATGATTTTTTTATTCACTCAATAGATTTGAGTAGAAATGGCATAAACAAGTGAGAAAGACAGCAAGGCATTATATTCAAGATGTTGATTTTTGTTTTACATTTTTACTAAACTGTAATTTCCACAATTATTTATATCTCCTGGCATTGTCACCAATTCTTGAGAAAATACAAGCGTCCATAATATTTTTAATAGTCTTGGTGATTTCTACCATGGTCTATGGCAGGGGTGTCGAATCCTGGTC
>NW_007577983.1:157169-159587 GCF_000690725.1 Stegastes partitus
AGGTGGCGCCTCTAGATGTTTTTTGAGATGGAGTTACAGGTGTCTTTACTGATCGCCCATAAGAGTCTCATACAACAAGCTGACCTCAGCGCTGTCTAACTGCTAACTTTGGCAAAAATGTTAATGATCTCTCCAGCATAAAGTTGTTAAAAAAAGGTAGCTACCTGAGTATTTTGCTAAACTAGGATTTTCAAACAGTAACACAGACTGGGACCGGAGTGTCTGCATGTCACATTTTAGAGGTGGGAGTAAATACCGACAGACTTCCTGGGCTGAAAAAGTTGCATTGACATTATTTCTAGACATCTGTTTCAGTTCAGGGGCTGCAAGGTGACTCGGTGGTTAGCATCGTCGCCTCGCAGCTAGAAGATCTCCGGTTTGCGTCCCGGTGAGGACACCCGGGATCTTTCTGTGTGGAGTTTGTATGTTCTCTCCGGGTTCTCTGGCTTCGTCCCACAGTCCAAAAACATGTTGAGGTTAATTGGTGATTCTAAATTGTCCGTAATGTGAGTGTGCTTGGTTGTCTGTCTCTAAGTGTAGCCCTGTGATAGACTGGTGACCTGTCCAGGGTGTCCCCTGCCTTTGTCCTAAATCAGCTGGGATAGCCTGCGAACCTAGTGAGGATTAAGCGGTGTATAGATAATGGATGGATGGATGTTTCCACACAGCAGCTGTTTCCACCAGCTGGACTAACGTTAACTACGGTGAACAACCAAGTTCATCATTTAGATCAGATGCAAGGATTATTTTGATATCAAACTGCTGTAAAAAGATTGATAATATCACAGGTTATTTACTGTGAAAGATTGCAGCTTGTTTGCTGTGTTTGATACCAAATTTGCAGTGAACATTACCTGCCGGTGGTTTAAAACAGTTTGGGAACACATGGGAACATGTCCACTGTATTTCAATCATTTCAGCCTTGTTGGATATGAACATGGCTGGCTGTTGGTTGAGGCCATAGTTTGCATTCCTGTTTCTGATACAGGACCACTCTCCTCCACACAGTCATGCTACCACTGTTAAACAGTTAGCAAATTTCTTTGTTGTCCGAATTCCTCCCTTTTCTGTAAAACTTCAGAAATTACCATGAGCGTATGCAGAAGCTGTTTTCACATGCAGAGCCCATTTTTGGCTTTACCTGCATAATTTACATTAGCAGTTCTTTCCAATTATTCTGGCAAGTGTTTGAAATTACACTTCTTCTGCCACTATAGAGTCGCTTCACATTCCGCTTGATGACATTTGTTGCCGTTTCCCAAATAGTATAATTTGAAACGGAACAAATAAAACATCAAATTTAACCCAAGTCAGCGTGTTTGCATTAAAATTAGTCATCAGGTTGCTTATAGGATGAAATGCCGACAAAGAACCACCACGGCACCAGCCTGTACCTTCTAGAAAGATGCATGATGGGTAAACAAAGCTTTTAACAGGCAATCTTATTTTAATGTCTCAAGATGCAATTTCTACCAAGGTGGCTGTTGTCACCTGCGATCACCTGTTATCACCTGAAAGACAACGTAACTGTTCAAGCGTTGACAGTTAAGACGGCCTACTTCTCTGTAATAGGCAAACTTAGGAAAAATCACAAGTGAATCACTGGAAGCCGACAAATCCATAGCTAAGTGAGGGCTGTCTGCGCAGTACCATCCTCGTGCCACGGAATAAAATAATCCCTCTCATCTGCTCGGACTTGTTAACAAAGCTGTCAGCTTGCTTTTACAACCAAACAGGCCTCAGTCAGACCCTCTCACTGACAGTGGAGAAGGAGCAGACTCTGTGTAATGCTTCAAACAGCAGCAGCACACACACACACACACACACACACACATCCTGCTTCCCTCTTTCTCTCTCGTGTCGACTAAATGTCAACTCTTCTGACATACAGCCTTGTTTGCAGCCAATGATTACCTCATAGCTAATTAATCCTGATTCAATCAATGTGAACTCTTCAGATATTGTGTGTGTGTGTCTGTGTGTTTATGCTACTTGTATATGTGCGCATGTGCAAGTGTACGTGAGAGAGAGAGAGAGAGAGAGAGAGAGATGGAGTAATCAGAAGGGAGGACCAGTAGGTTAGATGATGATGGATGGCACTCAGTGAGAGGCCTGTTCTAATCAGCAGGACCTTTTCCCTGTGGTGGAGGAGGTGGCAGCAGAGAGGATGGGGATGGCTGATTGACGGTGGAGGACTGTGTGTGCCTGTGTGTGTGTGTGTGTGTGTGTGTTGGGAGTTACCTTGCATTTCCAAGAGTGTACAGATTATGCCTTTAAGTGACAAACAAAAGCAGTTGATGACAAAAAAAAGGCACTATGCTCATACAGTAAAGACAGGAGGAGAGTTCAAGACAAGTTCTGACAACATAGAGTCAAAAAGAGTAATCAGTCTTATCAAATGCATTTCATATACGAAGA
>NW_007577983.1:162126-347958 GCF_000690725.1 Stegastes partitus
GAGGACCAGAGTTCGACACCCCTGGTCTATGGCATTCCAATACTCTTTAGATCAAAACAAGCTGAAGCCATAGCAGTAGTCAACTGCAAGCCATGGCTAAAACCAAAGTGCTCGGTGAGTTCGCCTTTATGGTCAATCAGTGAGACAGTTGTGCAGTGTGGCTCCTTACAACAAAGCAAAAGGCTATAAAGCCATATCCAAGTCTTTTCAAGTATCAGTGGCCTCAGTGCAAAGATTGATGAAAAGTGCAAGGAAGTCCACTTACACTCCAGAAAACAAAAGTGACCCCTGTCCTGCAAGAATGGTACTGACAGAGACCAGGAAGAGTCCAAGGATTGGCACCAAGGCCATCCTGATTATTGTAAATAATTCTCGTACCAACATGTCAAAGCAGACACTGCACAAGGAGAGCTCCACTTCTCCAGAACAGGGACATAAAATCTCGCCTAGCCTTTGAAAGTTCACCTCGAAAGCTTTCGGTCATCGCATCTCTGGTCGGATGAAACAAATGTAGGGTTGTCTGGACACGGAAATGTGGCTTTCATTTGGCAAAAGGAAGAACAACCATTCAACCTCAAGAGCACCATCCCCACAGTCAAGTGAAATATAATGCTTTGGGGGTATGTGTCAGTCAGTGAAGCAGGCAGCATTGTCAAAGTAAACACCATCATGAAAACAGAGGACAACATTAAGATTCTGGAGGAAAACATGAGGCAGTCTGCAGAAAACGGTGGCCTTGGGCAGCATTGGAACTCTGAGCGAGACAATGATCCAAAGCATACAGCCAAAGTGGTCAAGAAGTTGTTCAAACAAAACAACATCATCATTTTGGTGTGGCCCAGCCAGAGTCCAGACCTTAATCGCATCGGGATCCCACAGACGGAATGGAAGACCAGCGCAATGGTAAGGAAGCCTTCCAACCTGAAAGATCTGGAGATCGTCACAAAAGACAAGTGGTCCAACATTTCAGCTGAGACATGCAAAAAACCTGTGATAGCAACCATTTGACTGCAAAGGCAGCAAACAGGCTGAGTAAAATCTGTTTAGTGTGACATTGCATTTAAAAATAAGTGGACAACTCATGAATTGGCCCGGACTCCTTGAACAATAGTCATCTGCAAAACTAACAATTTCTAGATGCAAAAGAAATCATAGTTTGCATCAATTATTGAAGATACACAATGATAATAATTAGAAAGTATACAAAGCTTTACTCTCGACCCAAGTACTGTAATGAATGACAGAGAGTAGAGGTGGTTTTGGACACAGCTTATCACTCTGCTTGATAGAAGGTCTTCTTTAAGCCTTAAAATTGAGACCACAACCAACAGATAGGAAGGCTGGAATGAGACAGTCAAAAAACTCATTAAAAGTTATGAGTTCTTCCTCTGATCATACATACTAATGAGATTTTTAGATTCCAAGCCATGTTCTGAGTATCAACATGGAAGTTGCACATTAATGTTGTTTTTTTTAATGTCACTAACATAAGCACCTTTTAAACAGCCAAATAAGACATGATTTAATTAACACTATTTTTAAAGAAATAACTGTTTTAAGTAGGTTTAAGCAGATTGAGACTTCACTGACTCATGGCTAAACACCGAAGACTTGACTCAGACTTGCATAAGCGACTCCTGAGCTGACACGATCACTCTTTTCTTTGTGCACATTGACTGAACTCTCTCTCCATTGACTACCACTGAGGTCATCTGCTTGATGCATGATGACATACGAGGCAACAGCAGCAGAGTTTCGGGGACTCTCAAGAAACCTTTCTGAATGTGTGTGCATCTGTTGCTAATGTGTCACAAACTGTGTGTTAGCGGTACTTGTGTGTGGTATCGCCGGGATCAAAGGCACTGACACACACTGCCAGCGCGGATCAGACTGTCGCAATTACCAGAGTCGTTAGGTATGGAGAAAAAAAGACGAACACTGATGTTTCAATAGCCGTCCTGCTCCCTGTGGAAAGGCTTCTGGAGGTGGCTGATTACACGCGCGTATACTAATAATTACACGCACAGGCACTTCCACATACTAACACACACAATGATCTACACCCACATGCAGCTATTCACACATATGCGGGCGCACTAAAACATCCACAGGCGCGCTACGAGAGCTGCACAGGTGGTGCCTCGTATGAGGTCTGCACTCCACATCAAAAGGACACCTCTGACATCTCAGATCGCTCACAAATGATGATGCACAGAGATCTTTTGCCACTACAAAGGCAGAACAAAAGAACTGACATGAAAGAGAAGTCAATAAACATAAGGCGTTTAATAAAACATTTTTTTTTTTCTGCTGAATTCACTACAAAGGTTTTTTTTTCGCAATTTTTTTTTTTCCTCTCGCACGACAAACAAAAAAAGAACTGTTGAGTCACATGACCGACTGAGAAGAGCGGCGGCAATCCAGTCTTTTCCTATTAGGATGGCCCCGGTTACAGAGTGGAAATGCGAGGGCAACTGAAGGCAACGTCGTCAATGAAAAGACACGCACTTGGAGGAGACTTGTGGATAACGCACAAGATCACACATATGGTTGGCTCTGATGTATCTCTTTTGCCGTAGCTGGGACTCCAGTTCGCTAATTTGTTTACTCTCGCAGTCACGTGACGTGTAAGAAATCCCTGCTGGAATGACATGCCGCACAGATGCACATGCAAACACGGTGACTCACAACTTGTACTAAATATGACCGCCGTCAAAGTATGCTGCACACAATCTCTGCAGGAAACACACACACACATAAAGAGACACACACACACGAAGCAGCAGCTGCACAGAGAGCCTGTGCCCAATGCAGAGGCGGCTGAGCGAGTTGGAGCTGTGGCTTACAGATGTTCAGTGTCCCACAGCAGTTGTTGGAGCTACAGTGAAGTGTCAGCCCAGGAGGACGGAGAGCCGAGGCACAGCAGCATAGAAACAGAATGGAACATGAGGTCACACTCAAAGCCTCGCAGCCCAAAGCACCTCAGACTTCTGGCAATGGCATCAGCCTGTGAGAACACATCAGTCGACACAAGGCGGGAGGGGGCGACATGATGACTTATATATAATATAACATAATATATAGAAATAAATGTACATAGAGGGAGAGAGATAGACTGGAAGGTAAAACAGCTTTGTTAAATTAGAATATATACATGCTTAATGCATTTCACTACTACTATCTCAGAACTGTTCTAACTTATTTCACAAGTTGCATTCAAACACTTTTTTTCCCACATAAAATAACACTAAGTGACAGTTTTGAGGATAGAATATACCTTCTGTGCAAAGTAATTGAGCACCCACTTTGTAGCTGACTAAACAATACACAACTTCGGATTTTTTTGCGTGACATGCTCATGAAATAGAACGAACCTTGCATGTCCACTGTAAATCTCTACAAACACCGAGTTCTGTTTGAGTGGCAGGAGAATTGCTCCAAAGTTAAACTGCGGGGGAAGCTGTATAAACGGTGGTTAACATTAACTCATTGCTTTTCCAGGTGGCCTGTGCCAAGGTGAAAATAGCTCAGGTCAGAGGTCAGTTTAGACCCGTCTTCTCTGATGTGGCACTGTAAAATGCCTGTTGAAGTTTCAGACACCTCTCAAAGCCTTTCCTCTCAGAGAGCCCCCTTCACATCATTCCTGTCCAAGTCTTCCCATGCCGGGTTTGTCCTTATAAGCCCTGCCCTGACTGACTGAACTCTCCTGAAGACAAATCCAGATAAAACCAATGGGTGATTTCCTCTGTGTTTCAACATTCTGTGTACTATTTCAAATATGTGATGCAATATAATTCAAAAGTTCACTTGATTCGGTTATTTTTGATGTTTAAAATGACTAAGCCAATTCCCTTTTTTTCAAACATCCATCGAGGGGTCCTCAAACTTTTTTTTCATGTTTGTGTGCGTGCAGACGTAGGAGTGGCTGTGTGAGCGATGCGTTCGTCTGTGTGTACACGCTGGCGTGCGTGTCTGTGTGTGCTTAAGCCGACCGGAGGATCACACGCACACGGCGGTGTTACATGAATATTCTGCTTTGGGTCTGGCTGCCGTGGTCTCCCTCGGTATAGGGAGCCGTGTAGTTGGAGGTTGGGGGGGGTGGGGGTCGGGGAGAGGTGCACTCTAATGGGCTACCCAGGGACCTGACGCCAGTCTCCAGAGATACATGGGCTCCATACATCCCCAGCCTGCAGCCTTTGTCAAAATGCACACTTCCTCAGATATTCCTTTTCAAATCTATTAACTACAAACTCATATCCACACCTAATTAGGCTAAGCAGGCCGACTTCATAGGGGCTGTATGAGATGTGTAACATGAGGAAGTTCTGATGTGCGGTGTCTATGAGTGACTGTGTATTTGCTTAAGATTATGTGGTGTGAAAATGTAATTTCAATTAGAATTGATCCCTCTGACAAACCGGGCCCACTTCTGTTAAGACATGACTATTATAACTGCTCATCAGGATTATATCACCACTTTACTGAGAGAAATAATGATCAAATTAAGAAAAAAATAATGTTAAAATCACGATGCAAGAGTTCTATATCCGAAAACCCGACACACAGCTTTGAGTGTTTTAGTAAAATCTTATTTGTGAAAACTTTTAGTTAATTTTAGGTTTCATATTGTGCAAGACACACATGTAAACAAGTCAGACTCTTCTCTACAACATACATCCATGTTTGCACAGTTGATTTGAAGTCAACTCGTGCTGTTCAGAACAATAATTATGTGTATTACTCCAAGTCTGTGCATGTTTTGTATGCATTTGCGTATCTGTATCAGCATTTGCATGTGAGTCTGCATGTGTGTGCCTCACCCCTCTCCGTGACCACCGCGGAAAAGCAGCGTGTCCCCTGCCCCTTTTAATGAGAGTAGCACAATGGCGAGGCTAAAGCCGCCTTATCTCGACACAATCAGATTAGAGAGGATTGCTGCTCCGCAAAGCAACACAAAGTAAAGCACCCCACCTCTCGGATCAAGATGATTTGATTAATAATTCCCGATCATATTATCCGTTAAGAAGCATAAATTGTTTTATTTTTATTTATTTATTTCCCATTTGTTTCACCATTTTTTCCCCCCCACCTCCACAGTTCCTAAGGCTAAACAGAGATTGAAAGATTATCTTCCCCACCTGGGCAAGTGCTCTCTCCTCCTCCCTCCCACTCTTTCTCCCTCGATTCATTTTTCTCCTTCACTTACTGGTGGTGGGTTTTGTTGCTAGTTCTGCCAGTGACCAGATGGGGGTGCCATGCCTGCTGCACACAGTCAGGGCCTCCTCCACACCTAATCTCATCAAAATAAACATGCCAGCAGTTGTCAGCTTCTCCAGCAGCGAGAGGCAAGGAAGGGAGGGTGCTATAGAAACAGGTCAGGCTAATCATGCATATAATTGCATTTTGACATTTTGGGCTACTGGGACCAGACCTTTGGATATCAGGTTATCCTCGAAGCACTTAAGTGATTAACAAATGAAAATGCAGCTCTGAAACTTAATTAGATATTATGTCTCGTCCATGCCTACGGGGTGGGGTTTGAAGGTAGCTGGTGTCAGTGGGTTGGGTGGAGGGGAGCATGTTGTACTTAGTTAAATCAGGAAACATCAAGAGCTGGAGAAAGACGGTTTCTTTTCTTATACCTCTCTTAAGACACATCACGCTGCAAATAAGTAGAGGTATGAAATTTCCAAAAATGTATCATATCCACTTTGGCAATGCATTAATAGATCGGTTCTTTAAATAAATCCTTCAATATTCAAAGCAGTTTGCCATTAAAAGATTCCTGATTTATTGTTTCCATACTGCATGTATGACCCAGGTCACAGTCATTAATAAACAGAAATGAAATGAGAACACTTCATCATTAGCTTGCTTTAACTTCCTTGTTTGCTCTTAGGAATAATTAGAATTACCCTCCCCTGTGGCACAGTTAAAGAAAAGAAACATTTATCCTCCATTTTCATCAAAAGGGCACTTTGGGCAGTGGGAAGCCTTCCTCCCTCTCTCTTTCTCTTGCTCTCTCTTTTTCACTCCCTGTGTGTAAATTGCTCACATCAGTGAGGTGTAAACATCTGCAGGTTATCACCATACCATTCTGCAAAAATCAAAACTGAGCTGCAAAGATGCAACGAATTGTTTTGCTCATCTGCAGGATTATTTCCCTTTACCTGGACTTTTACTCATCAACAAGCAGCACAGAAACAGACGAATTACTTGACTATGTATAGGGTAATTCAGCTGATAAAAATGGAGAAATTACTGATAAAATAGTGTGGAATTAACTTGTTGTGAACTTCGCAAATATGTGTGTCGAACAGGATATGAATCATATGAAAAAACCCTTTCAAACAAAAAAACTTCCTTTTGTTTAATTTTTGGAGTACATCAAGCAAAATGTCATACGAGTCATCAATCACCTTTTGGCTACAATGCAATACAAGAAAACACGTTTAAAATCAATCAGAAGGTTGAAGTTTCTCATTTGACAAACATATATGTCTCATAATTCAAGAGGTAAAATGGCATTCTCTGACTAGGCTACAAAACACTTTGCCTTCCTGACACCCTCCAAAAACCAGCAAGCTCCAACCCAAAAACAAAACTTTTGAAGAGCCCTTACAACATTTGTCCCAAATCCCACATCTCACAGACAATAATGATAGATAACTTGATGTTAGTGTACCGACAGTATGACTACAGTAGGACTCAAACAGAGCCCTCACTGGCCACTACCTAATTCCCTGCTCCCCACTCATCTTATCCCCATGTTGGAATGAGCTCTTGAACATGGTTAGCTACTTTTCCACTTTACTAATTCATGGGCAACTTAAGCCTCTGAACACCAAGGGCACAATTCATCTCCTTGCCTGGCTTTATCATTCTCTCGTCTTTTATCCCTGCAAAATACTCCATTAGATTTTGTGGACTCGGTAACCCATCACCACGAGATTCGTATTTCCACCTACAATGAAGACTCCTGCTGCAAGGCTGCACCTTAAGGACACCCTTCTTACTTGAGTTTTTATATCTTAGCTCTTTTCTTTTAGGACAATAAGTAATTTAGGCACATTCTGCGGCACAGGCCCTGTCCTGTAGTATATCATTGGCAAATGTTTCTCCATCAAATGAATGAATTTACTATGTTGCTATATATCTTTATGTGTACCTAAGTGCAGCTACAAGATCAAACAATCCTTTTGTGGTCTGGCTAAATGAGGACATGGCCATCACAGTTCCAAACAAGCTAGTACATTTGTCACTGACATGTTGTCTGTAGTTCTGATGGGAGATTAATTTAACATATTACATTTTCACGATAGTGATAACAAGACAGAAACTCCGTCCTGCTCATTGTCTTGCACTGACTGAATAGCTGTGGTAAAGTTAAAGAACAAGATCTCCATTTAATTTAAGTCAGCGTCTTCAATGGACAAATATTCAAAGTATATCAGCATGTAAGCATCAGCAGCATTGAATGTGATGTGGACATGTGAGCGCTGTCAGCCCCCCTCCCTCCGCCCCGTCCCCCGTTCAGACCTCATCATCAGCACAAAGACTGTGATGAAGACATGGCTCCCGACAGACGTCCTGGACCATGTCTGTGTTTGTGCCTCGGCTTCACGGGACAACAAGAGCCATCAGTCAGGGAGGATAGGCGGAGAGAGGGAGGGATGCTGGAAGGGGGGGCTGGGGATGAGGATGTGGGAGGGTGGACAAGAGAAGACTGGGCCTCAGCTGTCAAGTCTGTGTACTCACATATGGCTCAGTGTCCTAGTAGCACTATGTTAAATGACAACGCGCCCTCCCTCTCCATCACCATAGACAGACACACCTTTTCAGAAACCTCAGTCTGTAGATCTGCACACATGCAGATGTGCAAACACACACACACACATAGAGCAACACACACATTTTCAGATATGCATGATACAACCACACAAGCATACATATATACAAGTATGCACACACAAACATGCGCAGAGCACATTCACAAGCGGGCATACTCATCTCCTGCATTTTGCATAGGTGACACTTTTCATTATTCAAAGCATCTTTCTGGGGATGTGGTGTGCACATCGAGAGGCGACATGCACTCTCTCCAAACAAGGTACACCTTAATTATGCATGCTCAGACTACAGGCATTGCATTTTGGTGTGCATGTGTTCAAGTGTGTGTCTCTCTGGGTGTTTTTGTGTTTATTTGCCAAATTGTGAGTGTTCATATGTGGGATATATGCATGTGCATGTGTCCGGTGCATCTGTAGTATAACTTTGTTTCTGTATGCATCTGTATGTACGTAGATTGTGAGCACCTTTCAGCTGCACACTCTGAACACAAATATCTTCCTGTTTGCCCTCAGAGGTCCGCGAGTGCAGACTTACATCTGTGACAGAGCCTTGGTTTAAAATTCCATATTATCTTCAAACAAGCCACAATAAGTTCCAAGACATCACTTCAGCTGTGTTGAGGGCTGGTTGTGCAAAAAGCTTAAGAAACCCAACATTAGCTAAGCTGATTCAGTATGAACAGATGAGATGCAGTGTGTCATAAAGGGCTCCCACCTGACCCGGCCCTCGTCAGAGCCAACTTCTGCTGCAAGCCCTCAACAAAACCTATTTGTCTTGTTGTTGTTTGCTCAGTCTCTTTATCCGCCTGACAGGGTTTCAAACTTGCACGTCTCTCCCCGAAGAGACAACAGTGATGAAACAATTCGAAAGATGGCGGTTCCTGTCTTTCACTCAGCGTTACAGCTCACTGTGAAACACACAAGCAAGCTTTCATTTAGGCGATTACACCAGATTAGAATTCCCACTAATGTTAGGGAGCGCACGTTGCTTTAGAAGAGGCCTCCACTTTGAGTGTCGACACAACGGCGCATTAGAACAGTGAGCATCACATTAACCAGCAGCACTGGCAGCTCAGAGGTGCCGCAAGACAGGGATTTTCAGCTTGATTGGGTTTTCATCTTGGAGTAAAGGGATGAATTATTTATTTTCCAACTTGAATGTGTGTGTCAGAGAGTATACGAAAGAGTGTGTGTGTATATGTGTGTGTGTGTGTGTGTGTGTGTGTTTGTGATGGATGAAAAAGCCAAGCCAAGGTAAATACTTTAAAACATTCTACCTTTCTCTTGATGCAGAAAAACAACAAGCTTCAGGGTCAGAGTGCAACATTCCCAAAAGTGAAATTCCAGCAATTATTCACGGGAGATCCGCAGCGGGTGCTCAGGGCAACATGTCCGCACCCTTGAGTGGGCAGAGGAGACTGACAGGCCCATTATAAAACGGCCCACGTGACAGATAAATATTTCAGACACAAATAAATAAAGGATGCCCGGCGTTTTCCCTCTGAATGACTTTTCACAGCCGAATGCCCACGGCCGCTTGCCCCGGGATCTCCTGACGGCACCTTCACCCCTCCCTCACTATCACCCCACTACCTATTCCACCTCGGGCTCTATGCGACACCCCAAAACAGGCCGCCAACCCCTGCTGATGTTGTCCCCCCCCAACCACCCACCCACCCAGACACACACACAACCACGGCGCTCCTCCTCCCGTGCACATATCCCCTGGGCCGACCGCCCCTGGCAGCAGCGTGCAGGTGAAGGCACTGCTCCTCCATTTCTGGGTACAAAGAAGCAATTAATCTACGTGTCTGAGACAGGGTGTCTAGGAAGGCCTTCCTATTGTGTTTGTGGATCTCTCTCTGTCAAGCTAACTCAAAGAGCCAGGGTCCATTGTTGCCTAGTAATTACTATAATGTGTAGAATACATGTTGAATTGTAATGACTTTGTTTTTTTTCTTCTTCTTTTTCTCCCCCCCGTTACCTATGAGGTGCTTACGAATGATTTTCTTTAGAAGGTTCTCGTGGGATATGTTAAAAAAAAAAAAACTAAATTTCACTTAATAGCAGATAAAGTGCGTTAAATGTCTTTTGATGTAAGAGGCATGGCTGCGTGTCTCCCCTCTCCTCACCGATAGTTTCTTACGGATTACCTCGCTCCACTTTATTAGGGCAACGTGACATCCCAGAGGAGCGCAGTGTGATAATTCAATTAGGGGGGGAAATTATGAGATGTTTCTGTGGTTACAATCTAAGCGAGGCCAGATGGAAATCGCACAGCCACCCTTCTTCCCTTGCCTCCGAGCAAAGACATGGAGAAAGAGTGACAAGCGAGAAAGATGAAGCGGAGAAGAGATAGTGTCCCAATTGTATCAGCTCTTGTCTCTGAGGTATATATTGGGAAAAAGATAGGAGACAAGGATAAGATGAGAGATCAGAGTAAGTGACAGGAAACCTCAGATCAGCTTCCTCAAAATGTAGAACACTATCCTTTGTCGGGGCTACATTTTCAGGAAAGTTTCAGACAGTTGAAATCCCAGCTATGAATACTGCCTAGAATGACTAGTGCATTACTACTGCATGAAAAACCATGTAAATATCAGCCCTAACAAGAACTGTAGTTTAGGTATCAGAGAAGCACTGTATCTGGCAAGAATGCAATCATATTGACAGGTTTGCCTGTGCTGGAGTCGTCCAAATGTTTCTACAGTGTGTACAGTATTTTGGATATCAGGTTTTTTCTTTGATGTCCTGCTGGGCGGCACAGAGAAAGCAGCTCTTGTACCAATGGGACTATTACACTAGACAAGTTGAAATCCTGAGAACACAAGGTCTTTCTCACTGTCTTTTTGTCTGTCTCTCCTTTCTTTCGCTTTCCCTCTCTCCATCCTTCCCGGCATTTCTCTTTCACCGTCTCGCTAACAAAAATCGTGTTGAGCGGTGTTAGCATTGAGATAAAAAGAACGTTAAAATATTAATGGAGGTGTGCTTTGTTCTGGTGAGCGCAGAGACGTTGAGATGGAGTTCTTCTGACTGATAGAAACCAGGTCTGATTCATTAGTTGGGATGTCTGTGTAAGGAGGTCCACAGAGGGCTGCCACATCCACTGAGAATGCTGGGTAGGCCACCCCCCAACCACCGTACCCCCCCCTTCCAATCAAGCCCTCCCATGCACTCTCTCTGTCTCTCTCCTCCTTCCCCTTCATTCTCTCTATCATTATCCTCCACCTCTTTATTCTCTCTGTAATGCCTTAACCCCAAATTCCCTCAAAACCTTGCTTTACTGCCTTGTGAGTTCTTCTCACATTATCTTCGCGTTCTCCTCCTTCTCTCAGCGAGAAGGTTCCATTCACCTCCCCCCAACCCAACCCTCCTCTATGCATGTTGTTTGTTCTTTCTAATGCATCTCCAAATGTGGAAGAGCAAGAAAAAAAAGAGAGAGAGAGAGGGGAAAAAAAGCTTGTCTCCGAGCGCCACTCGACACTAGATTTTGGGGTAAACAAGCCAGAGACCTTAGAGCTAGGAACTAGTGTTACACTTTACCCTATGTGACTGCTTTTGAGAGGTAAAAGCGCGATGTATTCATACACACATTTGAATTATGCCGGGCTGTGCTGGGGAAGACTGTACCACAGGGAGAGTCCAGCTTCTTTTTGCTGTCTCTCTTTTCTCTCATCTTTTACTCTGGCTCACTTTCCCCTTTCCCTGTGAGACAGGGATGATCAAACCATACTGAGTGGACACAGTCTCTCCACAAAATGGAAGGGGAAAAACCTAGAGAGAGTAACAGAGAAAGAAATGGAAATTACAGACTCCTCTAAAACTCCTTTCTTCCACAATCCCTTAAAACGATGAGCTGCTTCCCCGATGAATAGGGAACAGCTCATTGGGATAGTCTAAGAACAAGACTCAGGATTTCTGGGATATGTTTTATCTTTGTTATGCTCTCATTGAAAAAAAAAAAAAGAAAATCAATAGAGCAACATGAGGATAAAAAGACAAAGATAACAATGAGGCTAGATAAAGTAAAGTTTTCACACATGTCTTGATACTTGTTAAGAAAAGTACTACACTTGTGACTTTGTTGCAGGATTAAAACTTATTAACTTGGGTTTCTGTGTAAGAAAACTCTTGAACAACAGCGACTTGCCAAAACATCGCGCTGAAATCAGTGCATGACGACTTCTCCATTAATAGGTCGGAATTCGTAACAGATGTACACAAGCTGTAATGTCTGTTGTGGTTTACGCAAATTGTGGATTGCTGTTCTTGCTATTCTTGCTCAAATGGCTTGTAGTAGTCCGTTGGGAAGTTGGGGAAATATGGGGACCCTTGTTCTACTTGTTCTTCGTGTAAACAAGACTGACAACCTTACCTGACGCAATGCACTGTACAACAGACACACAACACAACACTTCACCGTCTGAAATAATTAATTATGAGCAGACAAGTGCAAATGATGTTTCACATCTTCCTCACAGCCACCATTAGGTTCAATTTATATCATCGTATATCACATTTACATTATATTGTTTTATCTTTTCTTGTTTGTTTTGTTGTTTTTGCTCTATTCAGTGATATATTATGTCACACAAGTGACTGCATTATGTTGTGTACAAAGGCACACAGGCTTACATGCAAATACATATGCACACACCACACAAAGATGCACACACTACACACACACACACACACACACACACACACACACACACTTACCCACGCAAAGTGCTCTCTCTCTTTCACACAAGCACCCAGCAAGCAAACAAGCACACAGATGAGGCACTACAAGCTCAAAATCCCTTTATTACCACTCGTTGTGGAGAGGGTGCAGAAGTGGCCCACCAAGTGCTCCCCTCTCTGTATATAAACCCTTAAAGCCTTGTCCCACACCCAATGAAAGGCCACTGCAATCTGTAAGCAACCCTGTTCCCATATGGGCCAGCCTGCCATGGGCCTCGTTTGCCTTTGTCCTGTGGCTCTCTGAGGGCCAAGCCCTGCACGCCCCAGCCTAGCTCCAGGCATTTATTAAATATGCACCTTCCAGTCGCTGTGAAGAAAGATCCCAACCAGCTAATCTCATCACAGACTGGGGACCCTCCACATATGTAAATCTACATCTGTTCCCCTTCAAAGAGAGAGATTCTCCAGGATTATCCCGCACACAGACCCAGACGCATACATATACACACACATGGAAATGTGCTCACACACAAACGCACATAAGTACTCTCTCCCACATGGCCACTGCCAATCAAGAAGTACGCCCTCTGCCACATGTACTAGTCTGCCATCCACAGACGCCAAACATACCCTCCTTTATCAATTAGCTTGAGGACAAGCAATGGCCAAGAAATTGCTCTTTGTGTCATTGCTTTGTGTTTTCCTTGGTGAGAAGTGACAAGGCAAAGCCCTACAAAACCTGCCCCTCGCCTAAAGGCTAGGGCTGGCATTTGGATGTTGGGGCTGGGCCAGGGCCCATAAAGAGGAGCGCCAGCGGTCCAGGAAGCTGGCACCATACCGAGAGGAACATCCTATAGCGCCCTGGGATATCATTATACATCCCTGCAACACAGGATTAGCTTGCTCCCTGGCTGGGAGCTGCCATTTGACAGTCCATAGGACAGACAGCTTCATCAAACATCACTGTCTGATTGACAGATGACAGGAGAAATGGAAAAATATGAGGTTCTACTACAAAGTGCATGCATATGCAAATTATTAACACTATTCAGCTACTGTAAGATGCAGTAGAGAAGTTAATGGAGCTGATGATATTTGAGAATCCCGAGGACAGAGAACTGACCAACAATTTATAAATCTAATGTGTTTGTGTGTGTTGCATGTGTGACGACATGAAACAAAAGCATTCTTAGTACTGACATGAAAAGACAATAATAAAACAATAATTAAAGAAAGACACATAATTGCAACCATACACAAAATCATTTCTGTTTCACATATGTTGTTCTCTATTGACTGAATGTGTCTGTAGGCCATCCAATTAACTGTGTACAGAGGACCGTGTTACAAAGAGAGGACCTATTTCTTATTTTGGACATAATAAAGTCTGATATTATGCATGTATGTGTACTCCAAAAATAGGACTGAAATCTATCCTATCACACAAGCAATAATTACTTGAAATACTGGCCACTTGGTGAGATTGGTTTTACTGTGAGAAAACACAAAGAGTATTGCTGTAAGACATGGATAGAGACATTATTGGATCTTTTAGTTAGTTTTCAAATGATTAGAGTCTGTAAATATCTGATGATTGCCAATTGAAATTTAAAAATTTTCCTTTAGCTCTGATGCAGTCACCACAGCAATATTTGGTTTAGTTATGCAGTCAACACTGTACTTCAATTTGTGGCAGAGATGTGGGGAAAAAGGAATACAGAGAGAGGTTTTTGCCGAGACAATCGGTTGATCCCTACTACAAGCCAGGAAACACTGCTAATACATCAAAGTTTAACACAAAACACTGGTCCAGCAATGGGCTGCATGGGTGTATCTATCCACTGTATGATGTGTAAAACTGCACATTTTTCTTTGACTTTGTCATGGTTCCACAAAGGGGTCAAGGGGAATAGACAAGAGAAGGCAGACCCTAATTCAACATACATCAGTAGTAAAAAAAAAAATCAATCAATCTTTAGTGTTCGCTTAACCTCTGGTGAAATACTTACTCATCACGCCAGCAGAGCACCTATTACACATGCTTGCAGTAACTGTAGTATCGACACAAGGTGCAAAGAAATATTACTCTTGACAGATGAATATGTCAGCTTACTTTACTCCTGTATCACTGTCTGGTTGTGGACTTTGGGCTATCATATTGTGATTTTATGAAATGCAGGCAGCACAGTAGGACTTTAAATGTCGCCACTGACCAGCAATACTGCTTCACCAAAATCAATCAGGTATGTGTTAAACTTAATTCACCTTGAGATGGAACAGCATGTTCACATGAGCTGGTAATGTATAATTAGATTTTTTTTTAAAAAAAGGGCTCAAACACAAAGAAAGACCATCTGACATGACATAACAGCTACACAGAGAATGGTTGTTAAGACGTGTTCGATATATCCGATTTGCATGTTTAATTAAGCTATCAGCTCAGTACAACAGAGACCCAAAACCTAAAGCCGCAGAGTCAACAGCCCCTGTAATAACACCTCCCTCCGGTCAGAAGGGCTGAGGAGAAGTGGAGGGAGGAGGAGGAGGAGGAGGAGAAGGAGGAGGAGGAGGAGAGGAGGCAGGCAAAGAGGGGAGCGGGTGGTGGTGGTGGTGGTGGTGGTGGTGGTGGGGTGCAGTCAGTCACTAATACACTGAAAGGGAAAGCGCAAAGCTTTTCATTAACACCCTGTGAAAGGCACATTCACACTCCAGCCCACTAATTAAGTCAGGCCTCACTCACTAGGGAGCAGGAGCAAAGAGGAGAGAGGGAGAGAGGGGAGAGAAAGACGAGCAGAGTCGGGGAAAGGAGAGCAAAAAATTAGGAGACTTGGAAAACTGGAGGGAGGAATGTGGTGAAAAAGTGAAGTGGAAAGACGAAAGGGCAAAACTGGCGTGCACGCACACACACACACACAGACAGGAAAAAGGCGGAGGGAGGTGCAGAGATAATATCGCTGCCTCTAATCAGGTTGATTTTAAAGTCACTCGTTGCCAGTCCACTGCAAGCCTCATTAACTCGCCCCTGGCTGGCATCATTGTTCAGGCAGCGTTTGAAATCCACCAAAGGAATGGAGATTTGCTTTAATCCGGGCCCATCAAAGGTAACACTGATGCTGCAGTGACGCTGTGCCTCTGGATTAGGCCAAGCTCGAGGGGAGAGAGAGAGAGAGAGAAGTGGAACGAGAGAGAGAGAGAGAGAGAGAGACCCATCCTCAAAATTTAACCATTTCGAATTCAGTAGGTGACAGGTCTCAAGAGCCTCACCGGCACTGAAGATGACACTTTCAGGCTGCATTTGAATAATCTGGATGGTCTAGGTTACATAATTATGCCATGACAATTTGGGCACATATGTCAGAGTACAGCCTGGCAGCCAGCATGTCAGTGTGGGGAAAGCTTACAAGGGTAGGGATAAGCGCCACACTGTCCCTGCATTTACTCTCCACCACTGTGCTCTGCTAGGTGCTGATTTGGGAAAATTTGCAATTCAAAACAACTTTTTGAAAAGAATATTTTTTCCTCTCATGAATACAGAATTTGGGAGGCAGGGTTTAAATTGCACATAGCAACAATAGGAGACCATTTTGTGTTTAGCCTAGCCCTGGCTGTGTCAGGGAAAAAAAGAGGACTAAAGACTGGCTGCATATCTGGGAAATGACAATATCATGGTGTTGTACTTTTCCTCATGTTCAGTGTTTGATTTGTCAACCAGGAAGCCCGGTTCGAGCCAACAGGAAGTTCTACATGTTCCAAAAGGACAGTCCATCTGGATTACTACAAACTGAGATGATAAGGTTGTGGGGAAAAATACCAGCGCTAGAGGGGAAAACACCACAGATGAGCTTTAGCCCCATACAGAGTGAATGATGATGCTTGACAGCTATGATAAAAGGCATGCTGAAATACATACTTTTATCACTTTCTAACTGTATCTTGAAAACATGTTTGCTGAAAGAGTAGCCTCTTCTTACAGAGAGAGCAATCTCCTGTCTAGGAGACCTCTGAGCCCTGGGTTTAAAACACCTCATCTTTATTCATGAGAAAAGGCACTACAGTGGAAATTCAACTTCACTTTCAAGAATACCAAAGAAAAGAGCATCTGTCCTGTGAGGCTGCAATCTTGAATCCCTACATTTGAAGCAAGTGCTAAAAGGACAAGTCTACCTGTTCATTCTCAGAACACCACTTCTTCACACAATGTTTAGACACAGGACGGTGGATGAGGGGGGATAAGTAGGAGTGGCAAAGAGGCGAGAGATTGTGGGCATGAGGGCCCTGGGCTCATGGGGGAGCCAGGTTAAGCCAGTTAAAGGCATTAGACCTCCAGGCTGATGAAAAGGGGTCCTCCCAGATCAAATTGAAGTAAATCTAGCCTAAATCCACCCTACAAAAGGAGTTTAGACTTTGCCATTGTGTAGGCCAGAGTAAACAGGGGGTCCTTGGGTAAGCCTCCCTTCACAGGGGACAAAGGCAGAGAGTTGAGGAACTGATCTTACCCCAGTAGGCCAATGTTAGCACACAGATCACAGGGTTAGACACACTCAAACCTATCAGCTGCTACACAGGCCTCTACGGTCACAACACTCTCCTAAGCCTTAAACAAGCTATAAGTTCTCCACTGGCGCTGACACTCCAGCATGCCTCCCGTGACTGCTCACATTTTGCCCTGAAGACAGGAGTGAAGATAACTTTGTGTTCAGCTGCTGGCTCTTCAACATACATCTCAAAGGGCAGTTTCCTCACCCTCCTGGCTGTTTCACACATCCTGGCATTTTTCTTTCAAAGCCTAAAAGGATTGTTATTGCATTGTGTCTCCACGACAACTGACGAATCAAACCTCCATCATCCTTTTCGTCAAAGCATGAGGCGATTTTCCCAGATGGCCGGCGGGCTTTGAAAGCAGGATCACAGTGGCAGAGAAAAAAAAAGCTCCTCATTCACTTAAAAACTTTCCAGAAAGGCAAGCACAATCATCCTGTTAATGGTTCTAATTGAGGCATCATCATACCCGTCACACTCCAGCTGAACCTCGCACAATAAATATGTGTTCAATTAGGACCCATCAAAAGCTCCTAGCCACTGCTGCTGGAAAAACAAAGAGGGCCTCTGGCCCATGGGCCTCGTTCAATTCACCTGGCAATCATATTATGATGCTCTCATTTTTGACCTGCTTCAAATTATCTCTGGGAAAACAAAACCCTTCTCCTTTCCATTTCTGCCAAGACAATTGTTCTTCCTCTCTCGAGTCAAAAACTTTGGCAGATTATAGCCTCTTTGTGCTTGAAAGGTACTAAAGTAAGTGTCAGGTACTATTACAGTCAAGGTCTACACAAACATGCACACGCACACGTGCATCCACACGCCAGCACACACACGAGCGCACACACACGCAGAGGTTACAGGCCCGGCAAGTGTTTCAGCCTGCAAAAAAATACGACATTGCTTCAGTAATTATCAGCCAACGAAACCATAACAGTGTTCACACAAGAGAAGAATGCAAAAACAAAGGAGCCATTCAGCAGCAGTAACACCCAAGGTGTTTTCATAGTGACGGCCATCTTGTCAGCTGACATAAGCAGCTGAAAGAAATGAAAGATAACCACCGCAGGCAACCAGGTGCTTCTTCCATTTCCCAGGAGTCTGTTCACAGCACATTGGGACCGGTTGTGTGTGTGTGTGAGCATGCATGTGCTTACTTGAAGCTAAGACAAATGAACAAAGTGAGACTGCTCTGTCCTGAATACACAACTGATGGCGATGGTGTGAGTCTGCAAGACAATCATGCTGGTCTGTTTTAATTAACAAAGATGTATTGTGTGTGTGTACGTGTGGGCATACATGAGTAGTATTTTTATGCTGGTTTATATGTAAATGCGCAACATAAAACTCCTTTCAAGTAAAACAACAACAGCTCTGAAGTCACCTGTTAGCTCGTCACTCCAGTGAGGCAGCAGAGGCACCGTAAAGGAACACAAGCATGTCAATTGTAAAATGTGGTTTGTGGCTACGTGGGTTGCATTCATTTAAGCAAAAATACACATCAGTTGTCTTCCACTTGACCTTGATTTTTTGAAGAAGTGAATGTCGTAACGTGCACACTGTACAGAAAGTGTCTTTTCTTAAGGCAAACTGTGGGTGAGGGGATTTTTGCTTTTTCTTTACTGGTCAAGTATATCGGATATCAAGAATACTGTAATAATAAAAAACTGGTTTTTGGCTTCCCTCTAGCTCACAACATTTGAAGAAAACATTTCAATGTGAAGAATGAAGTCAATATGCAGTCGCTCAGCAAACAGGCTTTAAAAAGCTGCATGTTTTTCGAGAGTTTTACCACATGGCTGCATGTCAGCGAGTGTGCAGGCTCCAAATGAGCAGGAGGAGGGTAAAGGGGCCGTCACAAGCCAGGCTATAGGAGATGATAAATAATCCAGCTGAAGTCAGCCATAAGGAGAGTCTGCCTGTCAGTCCCCTTACCCTAGAACAGCCTGGGGTTATCATGACGTGCCAGCACATTTGGTGTGAGCGTTTGACTGCTTCACCTCCTAATCGTGCCTCCTCCGGGCAGCGCTCTCCTGGGAGACCTCCCAACCTCTCCTCTTCCTGCTCCCCCTCGTTCGGCAGACTCTCTGCTGTTACAGTCGCATAACTGCGGATGGAGGAAGCTTGCCAAGTGCGAGGCTAGTTTCCTAAAGTAAATGTGAAGATTCTTACTGTGTTTGTATGTTTACACACATGCTATGACACTTATTGTGGGCAATTTCAATCTTGGTGTTACATTTCAGTTTTTGCCATTGTGACAAATTATGAGTTTTGCTACAAATTGTGTCACTAGTCACCTGATGGAGATGCTGTGTTCTCCTAGAAAACCACCAGGGCTAAGCAAGTCTTTGCAAAAAAAACTAAAATAAATCATTTCAGCACAGTAAAACCCACAATGTATTGTCTCCTGTCTATATGTGAGATCTCCATGATGATGAAACATGCACTTATCTAAAGCAAATATAATGTTTCAGATAATGATAATTAGACCATTTAAGTCATGTTATGTTGAATATTCTCTAAAGATATTCTGTCAACAGTGAATGGCTTGTTCACATTCACCTTCAAGTGGAAATTATAAGTGGGAACTGTCCAATAAGATCTGGAACATCCTTTGGTAAAACAGATTATAAATTATAGCTGTGCTCCCACCAGTGCTTGCATGCTAAAGGTACCAAGAACAACACCAGGCATGGCACCTATTTTTCAGGATCTAACACTTTATCTGTCACTTTTTCTTGTAAATCTGGAAGATTTGTTGGAAATCACTTAAGAAAATGATAGGTTAGGAAAAGGGATGGTGTGGCGATGATTATGATGATTATAACTGTGACGGAGTTGAGTTTATGCCTACAGGCAGTATTAGTTGCCATCAGAGTCTAAATATTTTTGTCTGAGTATTACTGAATTACCCTCAGATCAGAAAGAAAGCATTTGTGCTGTGCAGTAAAATGAATGTTGTTAAGAAATTGTCCAAGTGTCAGTGCTGTGAGAATAACAAATGAATCAGCTACACATTGAGAGAATATGCCCGCTCTGGGACGTCAAGGCCTAGATTCCACAAAACCTCTGAAGGTTCCCCAACCATTACTGAACAACTATTATAATGCATCAGGTAGTGTTATCCTCCATCAGGTACTGCCGTTGCCAATAAGGAGTGTATGTGTGGTCTCCGGCAATGTTTACGGAGGTGCTACAAGTCCAAATAACATTCATATGAATGCCAAGATCCAAGGTTTCCCAACAAAACACTACCCACACCATCACCCGCTCTCCACTGGCCTGCCTTTTCCCCACAGTGCATCCGCTGCCATCGCTGTCCCAAGTAAATAATGCATACACACCTGGCTGCCCACATGATGTAGAAGAAAATCTAATGCATCAGACTAGGCCACCTTCTTTCCTGCAGTCAGCATGGGCACTCAGACAGGTCTGCAGCTACGAAGCCCCATACGGAGCAAGTGGTGATACACTGTGACACCTTTCTATCATAACCAGTTATAGGGTTTTCTGAAATTTGTGCTACAGTAGCTCTTCTGTGGGGTCAGATCACAGGGGTCAGCCTTCGCTCTCTGGGCACATCACTGAGTCTCAGACACTCACTCTCTGGCTCAATAGTTGTCTTTCCCTGGGTCACTGCTGGTAGATACTAACCACTCCATACTCTGAACACACCAGAGGACCTTTTGTTTTGAAGATGCTCTGATCCAGTCATTTAGCCAGTTTGGTCCCTTTCAAAGTGGCTCATATCCTTATGCTTTCCAATTTTTACTGCTTCTAAAACACCATCTTCAAAAACGGACTTCACTTGCTGCCGAATACATCCACCTCTTGACAGAGGCCATTATAACAGCATAGTCAACGTTCCTCGCTTCACTTGTCAGTAGCTTTAATGTTGGGGCTCACTGGTGTATGTATTTGTACACTAGCCTCTACCATCACAGGAAATGTAGGATTGCATATTAAATGTTGTTTTAGCTGTTATATCTATGAATAAAGCTTGTTTTCCCATATGATCTCACTTTTATTGTGTCACAATTGTATTCACTGCAATAAAATAAAGCTCATAAATAGATTCTAGTTGCAGATATTACAAAAAATTTGCAAAAACAGAGAAAGTCTGATTTATATAAATGTACACCAAGATATTTACTTTCACACACATACATTGTAAAAATTGCTACAGACAGGACCAGTTAAGACTACATTCAACATCAGGTAGGTTTGTATGAGAGGATTCAACCACTCCGAATACCACCGAATACCATTCCCAGCTCTGCTTATTGTGACAGTGTCACTACTATTTTCTTTCCACATGTAAGCATCTATTTCCGTGGCAAAGACAGGCTGTTTGTATGTGTCCTCTGTGGCTTGTTGTTCTGTGCATTTCTGAACCCACCCATTTATTTTGGTTTGTCTTAAACTATATTTATCTTTTTCTCTCTGACAAGTGGGACTTGAAAAAGAACACAGTGTAAAGAGCAAAGCCCGAACAGCTCTCCATCTCTGGCTATCTCTCCGGGTAGAGAATTACCGTGAACCTTCTGTAAGCCACAGCTTTGATTATTCGCACTGCACTTTAAGAGGCATGTAATTGTAATTTGTAAAGGGGATTGCTGGTCAATTTGTTGACAAAGACATGGAGTAAGTCAAATGTGTAACAAAGCACACTTACACAAAAATATTGTGGAACCGAGTTAATACCGGGAAGATAGTGCGTATCGTTTCTCAAAACATGCGTGTATGAAATGACGTAAACCCTTTGTATTCGCACTTAACTGAAACCATCACGATGTTTTGATCTGGACACCACATGTTACAAAGTGAGCAGCCAGGTAACACTAGCTTTCATCACGTAACTACAAACTTTACACTCTGTTCTCACATTTAGTTCCACTCAATTTTATCAGAGTTCTGCTGTCAGTCGTTGGCTTGCTGGCCCTACCAGCTCCCTCCACAACTGCGCCGAAATGTGATTGCAGACCATTTACAGACTCGGTCAGATTTTGTTGGGGGTTGTGGGGGCACATGCCACTCTGTTGGTCTTGGAGCAGTTATAAGTTGATCCTGGGCTGGGTTTGCTTGGACTCTTGTTGCTCTTTAAAGAAGCATGCTGGCTAAAAGAAAACAGACACTGGTGTCCACCCACACAAACTTCTCTCTTATGCTAAAAAATTTGACAGCTCTACTCCAAAGAGCACAGCACAGACTGAGCGAATAAGCCACGGCTAGAACTTGGAGGCTTAAATGATGCAAGAGGGTGGGCAGCTACTCAGGAGGATGAATCAGAATTTCTCAGTGCATGGGTATACACTCTAAATATGAATTATTAAGTGGCTATCATACCCCCATAGTATGAAAATAAATCCAGGGGTGGATGGAATGAGAAGGGGCTGAGGTAGTGGACCTGAATACTGATGTGGAAAGAGATCCCAAAGGAGGTACAGGTACTAAAAGGCCGCCGCGAAGCTTCCTTAGATCTCCTGCTGCAAGTGCCTGATCATGCCTTTTAACCTTTGACATGGCGAACGACGACACGAAATGTGACAGCCGACGCTCCGACATGCAACCGGACAGTTTGAGTTTTCCTGTAGGATTTACTGAAACGACTCATTGATAGGTAAATCAAATCGTCCAAAGAAAGGAGCCCATTCGAAAAATAACACACTCATCCAACTAACTTAATGAAAAGGATTGTGAAACTAAGTGGAAACTGATGACTGGAGGAAATGAGAAGCCAGCTGGATATCAGACATATTAGGATTAATGCTGTGAGTAAGTGGGACAAACCTCATGCCAGTTTAAGTGGTTACCAGAGATAAATAAACAGAACTTTTGGAGACCGCATACAACAATTTAGAGATCCTTAAAATAACTGAAAGTATCCATGTGGGATCGTAAATATTAAGAATAATAGCATTTATATTTCAAGCCAGTTGGACTAATCTTTACACAGCCACCAAAGGGGGGAAAAAATACCTTTTTTTCAATCATGAAAATCATTACATTGTGGTTCAAGCATGTTTTTTTATTTCTATGAAGCAGGAAATGAAGAGCATTTGGAGGTACATCAGAGTCAGAGGACAATGTGAACACACACCAGATTTGATTTTATACTAGAATTAGACAGATCCCTCGTCATCTACATTGTACTGCTTCTTTCAAAAACGTTTTTCATATTTGATTTAGTCGGAACACCTTTTGCAGTGTAACTGTCAAACAGCATTAACTCAGCAAGCTGCGTGTACAATTCAGTGTCTCGGGGAAGAGGACAAAAGAAAGTAGGGATGACAGTGACATTACAGCGAGTTGATTCAGGCTGCGGTTGCTGCCTGTGAGAGACGGGGAGGCTTGAGAATATGGAGGTAAATGTAATTGAGTCTTTCACCACAAGATGGGGTCTGTCTAAGAGGTCTTATCCTCTCTAACTCCTGCTCCTGTGGCTCTGGGACACTGTGCCCTGGGACTGTCACAAACCAGAATTACATAGCAACACGGTTTGTGCCTGTGACGTTCACATCACACTCCTTAAATAAACCCATCCCCACGCAGAGCTAAACCGGTCCTGTTACACATCCAACATATTTTGGGATAAGGGTTGTCAAGTGTTAAAAATAGGTCAGTCCAAGTTTTTGCTCCCAAACTCTTCTCCAATTAACAGCATTTAGCATGTTGAGCATATGAGCAGCCAGTGTTTTAGTGTAAAACAGATACTTCACTGGCAAATAGATCTGCAAAGGTGTATGTATGGAAGGTATGTGAAGGCTGGAAACAAGACCGCCTTCATGGAAAAGAATAAAAAAAAGATAAAAGAACACAAATAATGATATATTTCTGATGTGTTCTTTTTATATATTTGGATCCAAAAGCATTGGATTCTTTTGTAGGAAGGACATGGTGATCAAATCTTGTCTTGCAATACTACAAAGGCCAATCGCAATGGGAAAACATCTGGAAAACTGTTGCCCAACAAAGGGCTGTTCAAATAAACGGAGATTTAGGAGGCTGCAATAATTTTATAGACATAAAACTGTTTGTTATAGTGAAGAGATGAAAAGCAGAGCATAGGAGAAAAAGGCATTTCATGGTGCTAGGTCACACCATATCTAAGGTGTAACATCTTAACACATCACAACTGATCGGTTGGCTTTAAAAAACCCTAAAAACCCTGCACGGTTCCCCCCGTAGAAAGATATACTAGACTGACACTTTGGGAACGAAGCCAAACCACAACCATGTGTGTAGCAGCATCCAGCCAGTCAGCGAGGAGCTCAGACCATCATATGGTTTTGGCTGATACAGAAGTATGTGAAATATCAAAATTACTTACAAGGCTGTCTTTTCTTTTTCTGACTCTGATGATGTTAAATCTCTGAAGTAAATCCACCTGTGGATCTCCACTGAAGACAGTCGGGAAAACTGTTTTTGACCTCGCATTATGTCCCAGGCTTCCTGTGAAGAGCATGTTGCTATAGTGTGAGCTTGTAAATTCTGAGGTATAGTAAAAGAAATATTATTCGCAACAATGAGATTGTGAGTCTCAGCATGAGTACAATGTTGGTGCTAAGGCCAGAGTAAGCTCTTATATCTAGAATATAAAATAATTATTCTTTAAATATGTCAACAAAAAGGAACACAAAAAAAAAAGGCATTGCTGAATTATTTTTCTCTCAATGTTTGCCCCGTTATAGTTTCTCTATTATCAAGTTAAATTGAAGAATAAACAAAGCCGGTAAGGCGTCAATAGATACTGTAGATTAATGCGAGAAAAAAAAGAGAGAGAACAAGAGAGACCAGTTGTTGCTTGTCTGACCGTTCTTCGGCCCAATAATTCACTCTTTATGTTGTGATGTCTTAAAATGGGATTTTACAGTCACTGCTTTTATTTCCACATAAAACAGAGTCTTATATAAGCCTGTTAGGAGAGTATCCAACGGTATCTTGCAAGCTTGGTCCCAAAGCACCCAAACTACACAACAAAGTATAAAGCCTGCGCCGGTGCCAGAGCCTGACCGTCTGCTTTCACTATCACAGCCGGCTGTTTGTTCTTTCTCTTTCTCTCTATCTCTCTTCTTCCACACCTCCTCTCACCGCACTAACCACCGAGAGGAGAATAAAGAAGGGAGCAGGCCAAGATGAGGAGAGAGGGGTTTTTTTTCTACAATTCACCTTTTATCTCACATGCAGTATGTGGTGAGCCGAGTGTAGGGAGGGGAAAGGAGCAATAAAGTGGAAAGGAAAATTAGAGATGAGAGCTGAGGGAGAGAGATGCAAAGGAAAAAAGACGAAGAAGAAAAAGAGTGGGGCCATATTTCTTTTCTTCACCAGTATCCCATGTTCTCTGATCTGAAGAGGAAATGTTAAAAAGTTATCCCACAGAGATACAGAGAGCAGGAATATGGCCTTTAATTTCTACTTTACTGACTTCAGAAGTACTTCCTGAACTACCCACCAATACATGCTTTGTAAATTTACAAAATCCATTGCTTTCCTGGTTCTACAACACACACACAATCCAATTTGAAATATTATTATTGCACCATATGTATCTAAAACATGTAGCATAATCGAATATAGCACAGGAAGCTAGTAGGTATCAGTTTACCTCTCCCTCATAAATTATGCCCCTCCAAGCTCCTAGCAGACAACACGATTAAGCTGTAGCTGTTTCTGGGCACAAACCTCCAGATACACATCCTCCCCGTCCACAGTAAGCCTCGGGTTAATTCACGAGGCTGCATGAAGTGTGGTTTGTCTGCAGCGGAGTGTTTTAGCTACTGTCAATCACATGCTACCCATGTCATGCTGGCAAAACACAGCTGTTGGACTACAGGAGAACCTGGTGTAGCAGCGATCTGGCAGAGACACCACCATAAACCACTCTGGAGAGTCCCACAATCACATCAGAGTAAGTGATAATACAGTTTTGAGTGGGAGAGTTTTGAAGCCTGTCGATGCAAGCGCTACTGGCCGGATTGTTGAGTGCTATAAGGAGAGGCTGATTCCCCGCTGCCTCTATATCACTTGACAGGTGAAGACAGGGGAGGGAGAGAACGTGGTTTGGGTCTCTCCAATGGCACATCACTTTGGCAACCAATGAGAGTGACTGATGAGGGGCGTATTGACTCGTCTGGTCTGATGGGCACTCAGTGACTGACACTGCTGCACGCAGCATCCTTCAATGCTAAACTAAATGGCCGAGCATGATCAAATCCTTCGCCGGCTAACCTCTTTACACCAAGATACTCCTGAGATTACCCTCCAACCTACTTTCTGCACTCACTTTCCTCTGGCAACAGCGAGCAAAGCATTATGGAGATCGATGCCATATATGCCATTTTCATCTCTCCTTGAAAGTGTGTCACAGGAGGGATTCCAAAAACAGTAATTCAAAGCCTGTCTACCTGTCCTGGCACAACCTTGACCAAGGACCTCACTTTGTGAGTGTCTCTCTGTTAGCAGAAATGTCTGCACATTGCTATGCGGTGGGTTAATTAAAGGAAAAAAAAAAAAAGTTTGATTCTGATTATCTACAGTACTTTCATAAGAACTCGACTCGTTACTGTTTTACTTCCTCTTAAATAAGTGTTGACAGCAAAACAACATCAGCAAATCTGTTGGAAAATTTGGAAAACATAAGGTGAGCTTAATCAAATCTCATTCGGGAAACTTCTGCCAGTACAATTACACGACTATATTCATACACTTGCTTCTGCAGGGTTGTCTTTGTGGACAGAAATCTCCTCTTCTGCTCCGAGGTGAAGTGATGTTGTGTTGAGGACAAACCTACAGAGTAGCCAGCCCCTCTCTTCAGGCAGACTGTAAATTGAGATGAACCTGCTTGAGATGAACTCCTAATCAGCCGCCAGACACAGACAATCTCTCTGATGACTGGTGAAGGGTATTCATTGGAGAGGAGTTTAACATCATTGCGTCTGATTGACTGGGCTCTCAACCACCGTGGGTTAAGGGGGCTCCTGGGGTTAGCCTGGTCAGACAGAACAAGAGGGGGGCAAGAGAGAGAGACAGAGAAGTAGAGAAAGAGAGAAAGGGCCCTTCAGTAAATAGGCAGTCCACAGAGAGCTGTGCAGCAGTCTAATGGAGCCTCTCACGGCCAGTCTGTCAGTCAGTCAGGTGAAACAAGGTCTAACGGGGTCCTAATGAAGACAGCTTCACACCAAGTTGTCTTGAAACTGCCCAGTTAAAAAGCAGACACACTTATTATCCATCTTCCACACTGAAGAATATTACCCACTCAAAGTCACTAACAGGAACAAAGGAAGATCCAACTTTAAGTCAGAGGCACAACAGATTTTGTTTGTTCTCTCTGGACTGAACAAAGTTGAGAAACAGCAGAATACAGTTGCACTGCACCGCTGCAACAAAGATGTCTGCAGGCCGGATGCTGAAGATAGTCACAGAGTAACACACATACAGTGACTGAGAAGCAACATCCCGTTCTTGTTATGCTGTGTATCAGCACTCATGGAAGGCCACTTAACCAAATCAAAAATAAATGGATTTATCTGTCAACTGGCACATCTAATATAAAGAGTTTTAATCATTTATTTTGTTTGGATTTTTCGGTGCTGCTTTTGTGTTATGTGGTGGGCTACACCGAGCTATAAGAAGATATTAAATATATAAATTACTGCAGTTTGCAAATGTTTCCCCAGTGTTATTAATAATACACAACCATGACATTGCTTAACTGAGTCATTAAATATGCATATGCGCATTGGGATACAGAGTTTCGGCAGATTTATGAAATATTCCCTACTAAATGCTCCTGGAAAAAGATTGCAACAGGCCAAGAGGGAATTTGGAAGATAACTGAAAGACAAAACTGGAGGTAGATAAAACAAAATTAAACTACTTTTGTATTCAAAAGCAATGCATCATTTACTATCAGGCCAACCACAATGAAACCACTTTTTAATGCCCAACTGGGAACATTTGGTCAAGGATACAAGTTTCAACATTCTCCTTCTCAAACCAATATTACAACACTACCCAGTTTTGCTAAAGGCAGCTCACAGAAACCACTAACACTTCAGGGTTTTGTGGTGTGTGTACAGACAGACACAGGTCCTTCATGGTGTTCCCCTGATGCTGTCTGAAGCCCATTGTACAAGTGCAGAAATCTGAAATGCTTTTAGGTTGGTACAGAAACAGGAGATAAGCTGGAGAGTCACTCATCACCCTACTGTCCATCCCAGCCCAGTAGCATTGCCTCAGGACACAGCCTCTGGGTGGCCCCTAACCAGGCCTTGGCCTTCTGTCTCTATGGTAAGTGCTCTGTCACGAGGCTGCCAGGGGCTGCAGCATATGCCACCAAATCCCTGGCGTATCCCCCACGGTAAACAGAGGCCCTGCTAATGGAGGCATGATTCTCTGTATGTACTGTATGCATATCTGTCTGTCTGTACCTCACACTGACCTTCAGCTGGCCCACTCCTACTCTTCACCGCCAAATGGCTTCACGGCTGGATGACACTGCACCGACTCGCTACATGTGGGAACTAGGGAAAGAGAGAGAAACAGAGAAATGGTGAGGCGTAAGAGAGAAAAAGAGATAGACCTCTTTATCTCTCCTTGACCTCAGGGTTTAAAGGAAGACAACTTTGCACTGCAAATCCAGAGCTCAACAACACAAAAGCAGACTGTTTATCATATGCACATGCAAACAGGTGTATACATTCACAGGATATATAGAATCAAACACTCAAGGATTCATGCACACACACACAAAATAATCACTGACATCCTCCTGTGTTTTATCATTTTAATTTCTAATCATTTGATAAACAGAAATGTCTTTTATCCTTAAGGAAATGAAGCCTTAATTAACAAAAAAATATTTTTAAAAAAAAGACACACACGCTTCACAATTCTTATCATTTTGGTCTTTTGGTGCAGGAGATTTTTCTTTACCAAACCTCTCTGGGCGGTGACAAATATTTCTCCATGCAGGAAAAATCCTGCACACGAACTGTATGTAATGCTCCCTTTGTGTACTAACTGTTTATTTTATCCCTCATGTGAAGATAAAAGACACTAAGACTGTACTGTAAAAACTGTGAACATTTAAATGGTAACACTGGGATGCTGCTGTAGAAGGAGCTGTAGAACAAACCTGTTTACATTTCCCCTAGTGTTATGATCATGTGCTATAATCACTGTTGCTGTATTTTCATTGTTCAATATGTAAAAAAAAAAAAGCTAAATCTTTACACATAATGAAAGGCTTCTCAGACATCCACCTAAACAGTCTGGAAGCACCGCTGCACCGACGATCTCCTTGGCAGACGAGTCTCTCGATGTATTTATGCATGTTGACTTTGTTAAGACTGCATGTCTGTTGTCAGTCAAGCATGCCGCTGCCCACGCAGGAACTTATGTACCCAAACACAATCATAGAGAAAAATAGTTTTAATAGAGGCTTTGTACTTCTTTTACTCACAATGGCAAGTGCCCCAGTGTGTATGCCATTCCGTGGACATCTAACCTAATTACAGGGCTTTGTAGGTTTGTATAGGAGTATCGGGGCTAGATAAAGCCATCATTACTGTACACATACACTGTCGACACACAACCCCAGCGCTGGGTACAAAGCAATCACTACAACTGTATTATCTTTCCTGTACAAGTCTATAATTAGTTTTCCCCTTGTTACAAAGTGGGCATATGTTTCATGGAAGAATGAAAAGAAACAGATTACTTCAAACCTTAACCCTGTCCTATTTCTCCGAGATAGTTTTATAGCAGGCGAAGATAAGAGGAGAGCTACAGGGAGGAACTTTATAATGTGTCTCAGTATCAGGGAGTATGTGGGGAGTTCAGAGGCAGAGCGCAATGACGAGCCTGGGGCTTACGTCTTCAAATCACAGCTTTCCCAAGCACTGTCTCTGCTTTATAACTATGAAGATGCTAGAGGGACAGGAATTAGTTTTGACAATGTACATCCATGGATGCTCTAACAGTATGTGTGTGTGAGTGTGTTCTTTACACACACAGCCAGTAATAATGTAATATCAGCACCAACTTACAATGTCATCTCTAGTGGCGTCTGTCCAATATGGTGCAATTAGTTTACAATACACTCTCCTCCCTCATCTCTGCGCAGTGTTTTAGGAGTGAAGGGGTTTATGCTGGCATCCATAAAACATAAAGGGGTCACATTAAATTGCAAGGGAGAGAGAAGATGAGACAAGACTAATTATCTTTATAGCCTGACAGCAATATTTTATTTAACTTGCGCACTGGGTCCTTTGCCATGTTGGCCAGTGGGCAGCGGACATGAGGAGAATAACTGTTTGGTGTGCAGCTGAGCAGGTATTTGTCACAATCATGAAGTTAAAAGGACAACAGTAATAGACACGTGTGATGTATTCATTCATTCTATTCTCATGGATCAAGTACAAGAGACAACGGCACTAATTCCACACATATTTATCACTGTCTTATGTTCTCAGTCTGGTTTACAGTGAAGAAAACGTCAAAAGCCCGGGACGAGATGACAGTCCGGGGGAAGACGAGGACATAAGAGAAAGAAAACTGAAGGAGAAGAGAGAGAAGAAAAAAAAAAACTGAAAAATAAATTGAGTGAAAAACCTAAGAACAGAGAAAAGGCCAGGAGAGTGGTGTCATGGGAGCTAAGAGAGACTAGTGCCATGCTATTGAGCGCCTGGAAGAACACAGTCTCTGATTTCTTCCCTTTCTGCTTTTTTCCCTTTCAAAGAGCACTTGAAAGCTCTTCTGTGGTATCGAGCAGGTGGGAGTGTATGCCGAGGCGGACTGGGGCCGAGAGTGGGCAGGGCTCTGTAAAGCGGCTCCCTCTTTCTCTATCCAATGCACAGAAGTGGAGGACTCAGAGGTCCAAAGGCCCAGCGGCCCAGAGCTCCAGCCAAGCATCTCTGAGGAGCCTTCAGCCGGGCAAAGGGGGAAATTGGAGGCGCGAGGCTGGGCACCTAGAATGAAGGCTAACCACAAAAGCTGCCTAAAAAAGTATCCACACTTGGAAAAAAGGAGAGCAATGGTGATACATATTTCAAGAGATAGTACCTTGACACTTGGATTTTTGTTTTCACCCAAACTGCAAAACATCTGAAACTTTCAACCTGAACTATGAACCTTTACTTCCAAGTGTTCAATCTGGAAAGTCTCAAACAACTCTAATTATGCTATAAGTATTCTTTTAATAGGGTTGAACACATTTGCAGTCACGTGAGACAACAGTATAGTGTATTTAAAGAATACCAGTAGGAAATATAATGATAGCATTATTGCCAACATGTTTATCTGTAATATACTATACAACATACCAAGCCATGCCATTGTAATGAACTCCTTAATTTGAGTCATTATGACAATTATTCTTATGAAGACCTAGATAATAGTGCCTCGTTCAAGTAGGCTGCTGCAGAAGGCTGTATTGATACAATCCAGATTTTTTTTAAAGTTTGCACTTTAATATAATTGATCAAAACAGCAACCAGCCTTTGAACGCTCGGTCCTCTGGGAGTAACTTCAAACAGTATCAATAATAGAAATCGGCTCGGAGGAGCGGAGTCAATTCCCTATCAATAAAGTATTCAGCGGCAATCACCAGGAGATTATGGGAGAGATGAGCCAAGTGCAAACCCACAGGACTGCCTAAATCTACTGCATAGTGAATGCTCCAGTAAACTAAGTAGCTTCAGATGATCAAACAGGAGGTATTCCAATCAAACACTGCATAGAGCTACAGTAGCAGAAACTGCTAATACAGTGTTAACCTTAGGGGAGCTGCTTTCAAGCTTTGACTGATACATGAACTGAGATGTGGCACAATACAGTAGTTTTAGAAGCAGTCTGCTCACACTGCATCTATTGTCTTGCTACAACTCTCCTTCAATAGTCTGAACATCAGAAAATGGCAACGATATGAGCATACAGTGAAGCATGTACAATAAGATGGAAAAGCAGTATCAGAAAAAAAAAAATGTCTATATCAAGGTATCAACTTGTGCACTGACTTGTCCAAAGATGTACAGAAGGAAAACACAGAAAACAATCACATTCTATATTCGGTGCCTATTTGTAGTGTTTCACTTTAGTTGAATTGTACACCTTTTGTTGACTCAGAGGCCCCGAAATGTCCAGTGGAAAAATAATTATGCAAATACTTTCAAGGCCAAAGCATTTTAATGACAAATTTGAACTATTTCTAGGTATATTTTTCCATTTTTACTTGGAATCCCATATCCAGAATTTTCCATACCCCCTAGAAATTTTCACAAATTGTTGATAAAAATACAAGTTTCTATACCATTCCAAATGGTTGCAGTAATTTCTACCAATTTCTAATCCACAACAAATACTTGTTTTGTTTTTTAGCTGATGTAGTGGTTCTCCAGTCATTTACTAGTCAATTGTAAGTCACAGCTAAAGCCAAAGAGCACTGTGAGTCTGCTGTAGTGTTGCTGCTCATGAGATGGGAAAAGGACATACAACCAAGTGCCAGTGGCTACAGGACAAAGTCAACAGTGCAAGAAGTTCCAATTAAAGTACATGGTAAGAAGCCAAAAGTGACGCCTGTCCTGGCAAGAATGGTAGTCAGAAGTCAAGAAGAATCCAAGGATCACAACTGAGGTCGTCCAGATGATCGTAAATATTCCAGGCAAACACTCCAACAAACACTGTAAAAGGCTGGTCTCCATGGATGTCAACAAAAGACTGTTCCTCTAAGACAGGCACACAAACGCTCACCTGGCTTCTGCAAACCCTCACCTGGACAAAGAAGAATTCTTTCATTGGACGAGACAAAAATACAGTTATTTGAAAACAAGGATGTGCATTTAACCCCAAGAACACCATCCCCACAGTCAAACATGGGAATACGATGCTTTGGATGAAAAACAAATCTAATGTTCCAGACAGTCTTCTCAAAGTAAACGCGGTCATGACAATAGAGGACTACATTAACATTCTACAGGGACACATTGGGCAGCCTGCAGAAAAAAAAATGGTCGTGGGCAACATTGGACCTTCCAAGAAGAAACATACAGTGGCCTAGAAATGATGATAAAGAAAACAATATGAATATTTTTGCAGTCACCCAGCCAGAGTCCAAACCTGAATCTCTGAAAATCTGTGAAGGCAACTGAAGACCAGGAAGGAAGCCTGGAGATCGTTGCAATAGAGGCTTAGAACAAAATCGCAGTAGGACATGAAAAAAGCAGTTGAGCAGTTATCAGAATTATTTGATTGCTGTGGTGGCAAATAAAGGCTCTGCCATTGAATACTGAGAATAATTGAAAAAAAGTTGGAAAAAGTGTATCATTGATGTATTATTAACATGTCTAACATCTATATGGTTTAGACAGACTAGATTAGATAGAACTTTATTGATCCCTTTGGTAGGTTCTATCTAATCTAATCTATTTAACTGTGTAGATGTTAGACATGTTAATAATACATCAACGATACACTGTTTTTCCAACTTCTTTTTCCCAGTTATTCTCAGTAATCAATGGCAAAGCCTTTATTTGCCACCACAGCAATTAAATAATCCTGATAACTGCTCAACTGCTTTTTGTTTACTCTCTTTTGTCACTTGTTTATATCATTTCCAGCCAAAAGAAGCCGACCAGGCTTGCCATTAAATACATGATTTTGGGTTTAACAGCAAAGCTCAAAATCTTCAACAAATTGTATTTCTTCCATCTCAGAAATTTACTCTATATGTCAATCAGCCCATGTGAGATCACGACTACAAAGCAGGTCAGAGTTTTCTCCCTCAGAAAACACATTTCTATGGAAATGGAATCATAAAAATGTCAGAATTGCATTGTTTTAATTCTTTTTTTTTTACTCACTCTCTGCATTTTATTAAGCCATTGCGCACTAATTTGATCGTCCATTCACAATAAATTCAAGTTGTCAAGTTTTGAACCCACAAATTTAACTATTTCTTAAGCTAGTAAGAAGTTTGTTTGCCAGTCCACCAGGACTTTCACAAAGAAATCTTCAGTCTATATGCTCTGCTTTCTATGGCTAAAAAGTACTGAGACAATGAAGAGGAAATTGCTTGTTTTTCCTGCTGACACAAAGAAACAAGAGCATTAATCTTTAGCTCAGGCTTGTTAAACAATTATAGCTCGCCCTTATCAGATTGTCTGTGGTTCACATACAAACACCACACGCAAAGAAAACTCCACGGATGCACACGTTTAAAGCATACATCCACTCCTCCACAGTATCAGAGCCTCACTGTATAGATCTATTGACAGAGCCACGCCATATCAATGACACCTTCAATCTTTACAGGCCCCTCTCCCTGAAAGCCTCTGTTGCGACACAATCATTACAAATTGATTGCAAAATAGCTAACAATCATGATTAAATCATTAAATTCTTGTCTACGCTTCAGAGAATGGGGAGAAAATTAACTTCCCACCAACCTCATTTTTTTCCGAACACGAAATAATGATTTTCTGCCAGTCTAATTACAAAGCCAACATCTGATCAAGCCCGCATCCAGAGGGGATTATCACATGCACTAGTATTAGACCTCATTACCAGCCTGAGTGCAGAATTATTACATCTTGTAATTGGATGGTGAGATTTATATACAGATCAGGCCGGTTTCTGTAAGATTGTAATTACAGGCTTCGTTGGTTAGCTACTTATCACTCAGCAGTGGAGTGCAGGAAATCAGCGCGTGGAAGAGCATTTCATTAACCCCTCACCCTGTTGGAAGGGGGGGAAACGCTGTACCTTCCATGTCTGTTTTAGGGACAACAGCATCAGTCGCACATCGAGTAATTTATCACCCCCTCCTTTGGCCCAGCACCTGATCAAAGAAACCTTTCATGAGCTCTTCACTGAACAATCGTGGGGAATTTGTCTGAATAAACCATCCGTTTTTACTGTTGACTGGGCCCTATTTTCTAATTACCCGTGATAAGCATGTCGACTGTGCCCTTAACACCGGCTTCATAAAACACCTTGCTGCAGAATTAGCTGGTTCAGGTTAACAGGCTAAAAGCTCATTACACTGTAGCTGGGGAGGAGTGTGTGTCTGTGTGTGCATATAGGGGTTTGTGTAGCCATGCTTTTTGCCTTTGCACATGTATACCGCTAAAAGATGCACCTTCCCTCCTCAAGTGGGTTCTAGCCGCCTTTAGCTCACGTAAATTATTAAACACACTTTCTCCCCCTTTTTTTTTTTTTTTCTTGAGAAGGCCCTTAATTAATGGAGCGGGACACTTGTTAAACACCTTACTTTCCATGGCACAAATCTGCCAAGTGTGATTAGACAGGGCCAGCATGCTCCAGTTCATCAGCAGCGCCAAAGAAGGAAGATAGAAAGGCTTCTCACAGCCATCATCATCTTTCCTCATCACGACTCCAGCGCTGGCTTGCTCTACTTACAAACAGGTCACTCACGATAAACCAAAGCAAATCTGCTCCGACGGTGTCAAGCTCTGACACCTTTTACACATGGTAATAAATTGAAAACCGGACTCAGGCAAATCTTGAGCCAAATGAAATGAAAAATGACAGAGGCGGGAAGAACCAGAATTGCGCGTTGTAACGTGAAACCGATGGAACACAACTCATTTGCTGTTTGCCATCCTGCAACTCAGCAAGAAAACGCCTTGATCCGCGTGTCACGGTGACACTGGCGGAAGAAAGGGGGGGAGAGAAGAAAAGAAAGCATCAGCACCTCTTCACAGTTAACACCCATACAACTTACTTCGTGTCTGCATATCACACAGCCCTCCCCTGTAACAATCAATACAGGCCTACATTTTATGAGACAAGGAGTTAACTTGTTCAATTATGCCACAGACAGCTCTATTCTTTTGTAACAAGTAATCTGGGTAGTGAAATCAATACTGACAGGCTCACGGCATGCTAGCTAATTTCATATTACCTCCAGCCAATGGCAGAGGAGCTCGTAATGGAGCTGTAGTTCCACTTCATTATAAGGAAGGAGGGGCGATCAATACTAGTGCAGACACACACACACACACACACACCACACACACACGAGAAAAAGGTCTGATTTTCCACACATAGACTAACAAACATGTACGGGCAAAGAGGGCAACTCTGCTACTTCAGAGCTCCCGAGGGGCTCCAGAGCTGTCTGATGCAGGGCAGATGGGGCGTGTGGAGGATGGGGGTCCGGGGTCGTAACCCCCCCAAAATAAATTACACCGGCAATCTGCAGCGAGCATGCACACACAACCACGAGCAAACACACAACTCTCTCTCTCTCTTTTTTTTCTCCCCCCCAAACTGTCAAACAATCATGAGGGCAATACCGTAGGTTTTTTTTAATTCACTGATCTTCTATAAAGCACACACACAAACACACACGTGCACACAATTAACACTTGACTTCTTCACAGCAAGGTCATAATCTGATTAAGAGGTTGTCTACTCAGAGGGAGAGGGAGAAAGGAGAAGGGTGGAAGAAAAAAAAGGGGGGGAAAAAATAAGGGAGGATAACCTTCAGATGGCGGATCAAGTCTTTGACCTCTGCAGCTAATTACAAATTAAACTCCATATCTTCTTTTGTAAAAAAAAGAAAAAGAAAAAATATCTCCATTCTTTTTTCCCATTATTGTTATCACTCTGTAGGATTAGCTGGGGACTAAGGGGATGATGTTGTCTAAGCCGATGTCAACTGTACAATTACTCGACTCATCCATCCCTTTCCAAGAAAAATAAGACACTGTAGATTAAGATAAGCCGTTTTGAGAAAGAAAGGAGATGTAAAGCCTTTGACAATTACTAAACACACATGGCACAGGGTGACGATTGCTCTTGGTAAACAAACTAAATACTCATTAGACTTAACTCTGACATTCCTTTTTTCATAACTTCCTATTATGCAATTTGGATTTATTGCACTCATTAATAATCTTTACCAGGTTATGCTACAAACACCGTGACAGCAGCATCACTTAGCTTCAGTCGAGGGCTCTCGCAGAACAAACAGATACGTGAGAACACATCGCAACCAAATTAAATGCATTTTAATCTAAATATCCCTCAATATGCTTTATTGTTCTCCTTTAATTTCCTTGCCACAATTCCATATGGAGCTCCAGTTATCAAGTAGACAGGCTTTATGAGCCCGACAGAGTTGTGCAACACTGAGGCTCATCAGTCCTCAGCCATTAACAGGCTGGCAATGTCTCAGCAATAGGGGGCACAGGCCTATAACAAATGCCTGGCTTTTGGTTGGAATGCATTAAAGACTCAGCTATTCACTGGAGATATCCAACATTTATTAACAATTAGGTGTATACAGCATCCATCACGTGCTGCAATGAGACTTTGCTTGTATTAACTTTTAATGTGTGGATCATTGTGTGGTTTCTCTTATTGACACCATGGGAAATTTTCCAGTTGTTGCCATTCACTTCATCATTGTGGGTTACCGACGTTTAAGTCACACGTTTTATGCAAACTTGTTCAACTGCTGCACTGCTGCATAACCTCCCTTTTCAGCAAATTGGCTTTTCATTCCCTTTATGTTCATTTTGTCACTGCAAATTGACTGGGCCTATTCAGATCTTTGTGCAGCTTTTGCTAAAGAACATTGGCACTTACCTGCTGCTGCAGCAAAGCTGCAGGCTAGAATTCTTGGGCAGTAAGCACAATGTGATTAAGCATGAAATCCAGCTCAGACAGACTGTCTTCCTGCGGTCAGCTGTTTCACCATTTATTAGCTTAACTAAAGTTACATTATAGCTACAAGTAATTTATGACTCAACATAAACTTATGAAGACTAATTATACAGTATTGTTCTGTATGAATCTAGCTGAATGTTTGGACTCACAGTAAAATACATTTGGGACAGACCAGACACTTGATGGTGTTGCACAATGAATAGGAAGTTTAGCATTGGAACTGACTTCGACTCCTGCACAGTTCTGTATGCTGCCTAGATAAAGATTAAGACATGTTCAGTTGGTCCTGTCAGGATCTCTAAGGTGTTCTCTATTACTGCCAATGTAATCTGTTTTTCAGAATGTTTCTACAAAATTACAATAAAGTTTGCAAGGGCAACTGTTTTAACAGTTCAGACATAACACACGTGTTCTATCAGGTCCAATAATTGGCCATTACAATGATCTATCAATCACTAATATAAAACTCTACATATACAGAAAGCATGTTTAGCTTTTAAAATGTTATCTAAAAAATAACATTTCACCATGCAGACAGGACTCCCCTCCAGAAAACAATGTCATTGGTTCTTTTCTTATTCACACCACGTTGTACACATAGACTGAAAGGATTTGTGGTTTTGCATTAGTCAAAAAAAATATTAAAAATCATATTTTCTTGTCAGTCATTGCTGCGCTTGAACAAAGCAAAAAAAAAAAAAAAAAGAAAGAGGGAAAAAAAAGAGAGATTGTATTTTGGCCAGATTGTCCAAACCTTACCAGGAGGGCAGGATGCATGTAGAGGTTCAAAGTGCAGCCTCCTGCCAGATCCAAACCTTTTCCACACAGAAAACCCATCCAACCAGGTGGAGTCACTGATGCAACAACTTGGACATGATCCCTCACCACCTCTCCACCTGCAAATACTGTCAACTGGATGAACACTCAAGACAAAGCCCAACAGCCAGAAACTAAACCTGAAACCTTTGCTGTGATGTTTTTGTCTGCATTCTTTTTTTTTTACCCATGTGCTGCCGTAACAAAAAAATCAAACCCTGGACTCGAAGGAACAAAGAATGTTTACTTGAAAAACTGACATGCTTTCATTAATACATATCACTAATAATTTGGTAAGTATCTTTTTTTTTTTTTTTAATCACTTAACAGGTTATAGACAATCTTCAGGCTACATGTGTTTCCAGTTAGATAAATAGTAAATAAAGCAGAATGCGGACAGATTTCAATAGAGACATATGGAAAACAGCATGAATCACCTTTTGTGAGACAAGAGAGCGACTGAGATACTGAGACAGGCAGAGCACGGCTTGAGAGATTGAAGATTCTGACTCACTCTCACCCATTTTCACCTCCCATTATCTGATTAGCCTCCCATTTCTTCCCCATCAGTGCAGTGACCTGGATTTCGGTGGGATGGTGATGGTCAGCCAGGGCGGGGTCTGGTGAGAGGGGCCAAACCATTTGGGGGTGGCGGAACCATAAATCAGCAGCAGCAGGAGAGAAGAGTGAGGGGGATTTATAAAGATGTTGTGCTCGGCCAGCCCACTTGTGGACACTGTGATGAATTCACAAGCACATTGCCAAGGCAAACTACTTCATTATACTATGGCCCAGTGGTCATTAATCTCCCTGGGAGGCCAGCATCCTGGGGGATCGCCAGACCAGAGAATTTATTCAGGCCTGGAGGTACCCATTTCATTAGCCATTCAATCTGTTCAGCCCCCCTTTCATCCTTCCCTCTGTCCATCACCATAGTTTATATTATCTAATAAATAGTAGCTTAATTTCTTTTTTTTCCTCCCTCAGTTATCTTTATTATATCAAATTACAGTCTCGCAGCATTCTCCAAGATTTTGACTGCATTTAAATTTTGACTTTTTTTTTTAACTGGTAGCTTTGCCTGGTTGTACAGCCTGTATACGTACTAATATACATGACTACTGTGTGCATAGTGTGATTTGTGCATTTGTTTTTCTAACTTACTATAGCGAGCGCAGGGAAATGCAGGTCCAACACTGCAGGTAAAAAAAACAGACAAACCTATCACGAGGGAGGAAAGGCAGAATGGAGACAGAATAGATTCCCAGAGGTAAACTCTCCACTGGTTACTTCAGCCCTGTAATAGTGTCATTACTGAGGGCAAGTGCTGCTGGCCCAACATGTTATGGGTGGGCCAACATTCAGTGATTACTTATTAATGCTGGGACTCCTTATTCCACACACACATACAGAAAACAAATATGCTATCCTCTCTGTCGATTACTGTGATCAAACAGATGCACCTGGACACCGAAACACGACTGTACTCACACACATATACACACACATACACGCGCCTCAAGGTGAATCCGGGTTGCCTGTGACATTGTGAATGCTGAGGGGGGGGATATCGATATTTATCTTCAGACGGGGCTTTGGTAAACAAGTGAGGTTAGCTGTAGTCGCAGTATGTGTTGCAGTCTTGGTAACGGTGTGTCAGAAACCGGTATTATTTATGTCTGTCACAAACACGTCTCCTTATCGCTAACACACAGCTCAGGAAACTTACACTGTACATCACTGGAACCCCCCCAACCCCGTGTTGTGAGGTCTGTAATACCACCACGTCGGCCACGCACACTAACACCCTCAGTGTGTTATCATGTGATCAGACCTTGCATCTAAAATGCAGGGAAGTCTTCATCTTTCTGTGTTGCTTCGCTCCTCTCCCGCAAGGATTTAACCATATATATATGTGGAATAATTTCATCAACCATGCTCTGTCCCGATGGACCCTTTCCACTTTAAACACTTAACGGGCTAAATAAATAATGATGGCTTGCGCACTGAGAGAGTGTGTGTGTGTGTGTGTGTGTGCGCGTCTGTGTGTGTGTTAACGTTAACGGCACCAGCCACTAGCCTCGGGTCCCACAGCAGCAGGAGTCCTTAAAGCGAATAATTTGCTTCCGTTCAGGCCGCCACACTGTAACCATTCGCCAAGCAGATTATGGGCCTTTAAGTAGCAGCCAGGCCTGAAATGTGACTCTATAGGGCCCAAGGGCTGCCGGGGAGGAGGCACGACTCCTCAGAGGGAAACAGTGGGACAGGGACAGAGAAGGATGGGGACTGAGAGTTAGGAAAAAAAAGATAAATCTATGAATACGAATGCATGAGGAAAAATGGGAAGAGGTGTGGGTGGTTACAGAGATAAACACACGAACAGGGAACTAACTTCTTCAAACTAACTACAGAAACAAGACTTCTAATTGTAAAAGCGCTCCATCATATGTCAAAATAAAGGCTATTTCCAAGCCTCACTGTCACATATCGCAATGTAAGATTAAAAAAAAACTCCACCAGGTTCTTGTGACATCACTTGTGCATTTGTTCCCTACTTGTAGGTGTCTTAAGCAGTCGTCATATTTCCATAAATCTGCAGTCAGTGAGCACTGCATAGCAAAAGCAGCTGCGATCTGTATCCGTCTAAGAGATGAATCGCAGTAAGAGACGTTGCTCACCTGGATGACAGGTGGCAGTTTGTGAGTTCACCCAAACTGAAGCAAGCACCTGCCGCTACTGCGTCTAACATCTCCTTCCTCTGTTACTGTTCAGTCCGAGGCAAAACAAACAGAATTTTAAAAAACTGAAACAAGTTGCATTAAATATAGATTTTGACACGTTTTATAATTGTCTACATGCACTGGTGTTTATGGAAATTTTATCATGGAAGCCTCAAGAGTACGACTTGTAGCTTCTTTTTCTTCAACACTCTGTATTTGTAACTTCAATCTATCGATATCAAGAGCTACATTGACGTACCATCCCATCACTTGCATAGCTTCACTGCATAACTTCACCTAACTAGAACCATTAAAAAGTGAATAAATATGTAAAATAAAAACAAAGAAAAGTCTTATCGAAGACCTCAAATGATCTACTTGCTATTAGGAGCAGAAGCAATGTAGACACAGCAGATCAGATACAAAAAAATAAGCTGGATACATTGAAGTGTGTGTGGCTGTTGTCGTCTGTGTACGATAATGTCTGTTCAGAACCCTCATCCGAGCTTGTCGTGATAACGCCATTAAGATATCAGGCTTTAATTCAAACAGCTTTCCTGACAAGAAACAATAATCAATAGCATCTTTCCCGGAACCTTTTGTAATCTCAGCACGTTTTGATTCTACTTTACATCCACGATTTCAATCCAAACAGCGCCAAGCTCCAGTAAAAACCCCAGAGGAAGGAAGGAGACACCATCACTTGATCTATCATGCCATCTCCTCTCTGAAGAGAGGACAGAAACATCAAATCCCCCCCACCACTACCGAAATGACATCTGAACATCAATACGCGGTCCCCGCCCCTCCAATGTGACAGTAAAAGCCGTATTGATTTCCACCCAGATTAAGGATACTGTTGGGAGCAATTTAAACATACAAGCTGAAGTGTCCTGGCCCAGTCGTGAGTGATGTCTTTCAGCGTGTATAATCACGGCGCCGTCTTGCATTTTTGGAGGAGCACAAGTCTGGATCATGGAAATTTAAAGTGACAGAATGACCTCCGATAGATCTGAAAGGGATTTAAAACTGTCTTAAGGGTGGATAAATAAACACAAGAAATCAAAAACAAATTACAACATGCAGTTTTAAGTTCAATCAAGCTATGGCCATACCTTCTACTCTTCTTCTTATCTTCTTTTACAGCAGTTAACATTCTTTAAGCTGCATTACTGCCTCCCTCTGGCCTTAACAGTCCACTATTGACTTCTACTATCACCGTCTAATAATCAATATCCACTTTTCCCTCTCCACTGTGTTTTTCCACTCAAACAGATATTTAACCCTGGCCTCCTCTCCACGTAGCTTCTGCAGCCCCTGCAGCCATTGCCCTTCTTTCCTCTTCATATTTCCTGCGTGAAATTAGGACATGCTCCACTGTCTCTTTCTCTTGACACTGATTACAATGGCCAGTTGGGTGATTACCTAGGATAAAAAAAAGTGTACTATTCAAGTTGCTGTGACCAGTCCTTAATCGGTTTCTAATTACTCGTTCTTTCCGGATGGTTCCACTACTTCCACGCATGTATTCACCACGACTCGGCTAGCTAGAAGACGCATTCATCCTCAACGCGATTCGCTTTTCCAATTAATGGCAGGTAGCGACAACCTGAAGGTGCGTACCGCCAGCTGCCCCCAGAAGGACAAAAAAAACTCTTTTAAACAGCAAAGTTTCTGAAATCTGACTGAAGTTTGTCTCATTTTGTGCCGTCTTCCCTTGAGTTCCTGTGATGTTTTCGTTTCACAGCTAATAAAAAGCTGCATTTTGTGGAGTACAAAAAAAAGTTTCAGGTTTGCTTTGATAAGGATGAAAAAAGAAATGGATTGAAGTGTCCAGCACAAAATCCCATAACTTTTCTCCTTCTTAATAAAACTAATAATAATAACCTCAGCTATTTTATTATATATATAAACAAAAAACACACAATCTGCACCATATCAGTGTATCTAATGGTCAAAGTGTTAAGCACACCCACACATTCAGCTCCACCATCATTCACGACCAACATATTTACACTACGGAGACAGATGCACGGCAGGCCCCTACAGATGTGCAAGCAAATACATGCGCACGCACACACTCATTCATTCCAACCAGATTTTCCTTCTACCAGCTGTGCAGCAGTGCTGAGGCCATGTATCCTGATGGCACTGATGGTGCTTCATGCAGCCCTCAGGTCTCTGAAGGTTAACTCTCTGACCTCTGCTGGCTCCTTGCTGAGCGTTGCTGTGATAGATAGGCCTGCTCAGATAGTAGGGAGGCTATCCTGTTTAGCTGAACGGAGAGGGCACATATAATAACCATTACTTTATAATGATAGATGGAGCAAAAATATTCCTATAGGAAGCTGTTCCTAAAGATTCTTTTGTATTCTCTGCAGTCGTTACATAAAATTAAAGTGGAAAAAATGGAATAAGTTTATAACTTTACTGCACCTGTCACCCAAGTACACAATGTAGTTTTTATTGTGTATGCATGGCGTTTGATCAGCAGTGTCCCCTTCCGTTTGTGGCCCATCTTTTCTGTACACAGTCTGCTACGCAATATGCCATCTGGGGAAAGCAGCAAAGTGAATTAGTCGAGGTGGAGGAGCAGGAAAGCAGAGGAAAAAAAAAAAAAAACAGTGGGGGTTAGGAAGGGGGAATAAAGCAAGAAAGAAGAACGAAGCGCAGAGTTAAGACAAAGATAAAAGACTGCAAGGAAATCAAAGGCGAACTATGTTTCCGGCCGAAACTAAATGGCATCGCATTCAGCGCCGCGTAACAATCAAAGCCTAGGTGAGACCTGAACACGCAAGCACATGAACTTGGCTAAATGTTGCTCTTGAACATGTGATGGGTGCCGGGGAAAAAAACAAGCCATTAGAGCCGGTTCAGGTAAACAAAATAGGACTCCAGCAGGAACAAGCAACATTGAGGAGTTTGAGGTGGGGGGACGGGGACGGGTGGGCGTCTTTGAAGTGGCTCAGAGTATTCCCCTGACACTTCTGAGATATTTATTTGAATAATGTGCAGATTCACACCCGAGTGAGCAGAGATCTGTACAGTGGGTGGGAAGATGACAGGGTTTAATTTCCAACTCTACTGAGGAGCAGTGAGAGCGAAGGAGGAAGAGAGGGGAAAGAGAGACAGGGGAATTAGAGAGAGAGAGAGAGAGACAGAGGGGGAGAGGAAATAAAGAGCTAGATATGAGATGAGGAAGGCAGATGGAGGTATATCGGATTCCCTAAAAACATTTTGACATTTTAAACCTCAGGCAGTTTGCAGGCAGTAAATAAAGGGAAGGGAATCAATAGCAGTCAGTGATAAGGGGATAAAGCAGCTAAATATGAAATACAGCCTAACAAAATGGTATGGATTTCCAATGGGGCCACGTGACACAAGCTGCTTTGAAATGCAAATAGCAACTTATGCACATTGTCCTTCTCAGGCCCGGCCACCTATTGATCGGCTAAAACAAATTCTATTGATCATTGAATATTTAATGGCGATAATTAAATCTCTCATGGAGGTACTTACACCCCATTTCCAGTTTTCATCGTCTCACTCAGGAGACCTTCCTTTGACTCGCCAAAGCTCCGGGACCGCTCTGTGAAGAATAGAATGCAGCTAATTGCAATAAAACTCAATACCGAGTTCATGTTGAGAATATTGCGCAGGCTGTTTCCTGTCAACCCGCGTGTCCTCGCAGGGGAAGAGACACGTCTTCTAAAAAATGTAAGGTGAAAATCACCTTGTACCGCTCTAAATGAGGTGTCAGCAAATGTAGAACAATGTTCCTGCCTTATGAAACATTTCAGAGAATTAATGTGCTGAGCATTATACACAATTCGGATCCGCGCTATGTGCTGCTAAAAAGAATTAATGAAGTAACTTAGTGAGAAACAACTGCTGCTGGGGCATTAGAAACCATTCTTACAACAATGCAAAATCACAAGTTGCGTAATGGCCGCACTTGCAGCCATCCAACCAGGAATGTCAGGAAGTCCCTCATATTGCACATACAAAAACACACAAGTTACATTCGAACCACGCACACTTAGTTAACTTTTGTATGTGCAGCATTGTGCTTTTGTTAAATTTGTCTTTGTTTTACCGCTGTATCCTGCTGCTGTGGTCATCTGGCTGGCTTCAGGCAAAAGATGGCGGCAAGGGAGCAGCAGGCCTTTATTTCTGAGCCAATAAATTGGACTGTACCAAGTGTCTGCCACCTCAAGGGGTGGACCAGGTTTATTTGATTTAAATATTACTTTATTTGTTTGATTTTTATTGAGTAATTAGATATATTTAGGGTTTTTTTGGTGTTATTCTTTGGATCAAGCAGACCAATTATACTTTCTTGTGTTTTTCTTGTTACTTTAGGTGTACGTCTTTTATGTTTCCTCTATTGTGTGTAACTGGCCTCATCAGACAGTATGTATGTCCCATGTTGTTCAGTGTGTTTCAGGGCTGTTACAAGCTTGTTTGATCAGTGTTTGTGCTGTTATTGTGTCGTTTATCAGTTTGGTTAAGTTTTGACCTCTTTTATGGGTCCAAGTTTAGTATTGGTTTGTGTCTTTGTCATTTTGAAAATCCTGTTTTAAATTCACCGCAGTCCTCGTGCTTTGCAAGTTGATTCTTGATTCAAGTTGCCACACTCATCTGAGACAACAAAGGTACAATATTTTGCCTTTAATTTTAAATTAATTCTGCTTATTTAATTACAAATGAATGAATCACTTCATAATTTGAATGAAAAACTGAATCTTTTTTTAGTTGTATATGAATTTCAGAATTCAAGTGTTTGGCATTTAAGTATTTTTTGATATTCTCCCCGTTTGCTTTACCTGCATGAACTCCACAAGTTTGTTCAAACCTGATAGCTAATATTATCCCAGCATGACCTGACAATGTCCCCAAGAGCTTCTTGTGCTGACAGGAATGTTTGCCTTTTTTAACCTTCAAGTGCTCCTCTGAATGTTCAGTAGGATGTAGGTCAGGTGACTGTGGAGGACAGTCCACGGCAGTCAGCACATCTTGGTCTTTTCTTTTGGTCTTCAAGTAGTTCTTTGAAGCTTTGAAGTGTGCTTTGGCGTGTCGTCCCGGCTACTGTATGAATACTTCACCACAGAGATGCAAACCAGAGGTTGGAGCTTGTCTCTGAAGAATGGGGAAGGTCTTCTTCTTAGTCAGGGTGGAGTTGATTCTGTGCAGGTGTCTGTCTCCAGAGTAGGAAGCTGAACTTCTATGTTTCTCTGTGGGTTTGATGCACTGTAACATCATTCTCTCTCCTGTTCACCTCGTTCCTTACACCCTTCTGTCACTGCCAGAAATCTTGGATTCATCAGTGAATGGGACTTTTTTTTCATCATCCACTGTGAAATTCTGGTGTATGTTAGTCCACTCAAAGCATTTGACCTTGTTTCCCCTCGTAAGGAATGGTTTTAAAAACACTGCTTGCCCTCTGAGACACGACTAGACAGCTTTCTTTTGACAGGATTTTCACTGATTGGAGTCTTGCATTCTTTATATAGCAAATTCTATATCTGTGTCAAAGCTTCTTTTTTTTTTCTGTCTCTAAATGAACAAAAGTTGATGTATTGCCCTTCTGGTCCTTTGGTCTGCCTGATCATGCTACAACTGATCCAGTTTTCACAAAGTGTTTTCAGAGTGCCATGCACTTCCCCCTTAGAAACCTCCTGTCTAGCCGTGGTTTGACACCGAGAAAGCCCCTCTTTGCTCAGAATAACAATCTCACTTCTGACACTTTCACTTAGTTGTGATGCCATGGTTCCCACTATCACAATGCTATTTAATAAGTAATGTTCTGCTGGAAACTTGAGCCACAGCCATGTTCCTAAGAAGTGAACAATGGCTGCGAGCTGATTTAGTCTGACGCAGCCCCTGATAAGTCGAACAAATCCAGTTGAGTGAACGTTACTTCAGTGGAAGGATACAACTCAAGGATATCAGATCATCGAATGAGTTACCGTGATCAGTGCCACACATTTACTTAAACGTGATCGCCGACTTAGAAACAGCGAAGCTCCAAACTTAAAATGTCCTTACACTGATGGGGAAAAATGTGAGAGAAGAAAAATCTCCTTAATTGACTGACATAATTTATGACATTAAGAGACTGGCAAACAGGAAAAGGTTGCTGTCGGGATAGCATTAGAGGGCAGCTCTCACTGCATGGGCCAGTGTTAAACAAAGTGCCAATCAATAGCCCTTTTATTAGTGACCGCAATCAATGTACCGGTGACTGAGTGAGCCAATTAACGCTATCGACCGCCCGTGCAGAAGAAAGAGAAGAAGGGAACGGTGGCAAAGGCTTGAGATAGCAAAGAAAATACTGGACGCGGTAGCCGAGGATGAGCTGCAGCGCTTTTTCTCAGGTCTTGTTTTCCTTCTCATCTGTAGGGAGGAGGGCTGAGGGACCAGATTCCCACCATGTGAGAGGCCCCAGGGGTCTGTGGCTGAGGACACCCTGACAGAAAGCAGAGGCCCCCCTATCTCTCAAGAGGAAGTAAGTGTGTGTATGTAACAGTGGCGAGGAGGAGGAGGAGGACGGGGAAGTTCAGGGGAAGCTGCTGCCCACCCCCCAGCCCCCCCATTCGTGCACATCATTTACCAGCACTGGGGGTGAGCTGTACTGGGAACGCAGCACTACTCCTCTTCTCACCGCTGGTTCTGAATAGTAATGAGGTCACAGCGCTGTAAGGTCTCTGTGCACGCTCGACTCCAACTTACTCCCCAAGAGGCTGTCCGGTGTGTGTGTGTGTGTGTGTGTGTGTGTGAGATAACCGAAGCTTGGGGACATATATTACATAATTTCCTCAGGTCTCTGTATAACGCAAAAAACTGCATGTGACATTAAATGTCAGGGCTGCTGGACGTGTCTGAGCTTATCACTGTTGATATGGAACTGGTCCAGACAATGTCCTCATCGGTGTATTTGCCAATGATTGCAGCATCTGATTTGTTTCCAGCTTACTTTTTTTTTTTTTTTTTGTTAAAGCTATAATCAGAACATGTTGGAAATAAATAGTACTTCGGTTGGACTGATTGGTTTGTACTCTTCTAATTTGCATTTACTTTCCTCATATTACTTGGTGTTAATGAAACATTAATCAACCAGAAAGAAGGGTCTGTAACTGTGCGAGAATTAGCATAAAAAGTTCATTTTGAACTGTGTCAATGGCTATATGTTAGGAAATATTAAAAATAGACTAAAACATATTTCTTAAAGTTACGATGTACAAACTCAGCAAAACAAAACTTCACAATATTTTGTAGTTAATGTCTTTTCCATCAAATTAGTTTTCAAAATTCTTCCACTCTATGATTAACTGCACCATTCAAAACACATTTTATCACAATAATTCCTGCAGCAACACGTCCACATCTTCTTAGCAGGACTTGGGAACTGCTGACATTCAAGCCCCACAGTATTTTTGTTTGGCTCTCCTGTTCCCAAAGAGAAAAAAAGGGTCAGGAGGACACCTGCTTCGTGTCAGCCGGCAGTGTAACACTTGTCTCAGGGGTTATCAGGCTGCTCCTATCAGGCTGTGGTTGCAACATGGACCTCTCCTTCCTGGAGGAAACTCTCCGAACCGTAGTGTGGACAGCTTGAGGAGCTGCTATGGCAGAGAGAGAGGAGAGAAGAGGAAGGACTGGAGGGAGCGGGAGGATGCAGACAAGGATAGGTAGCGGAGGAAACCATAGGAAACGACAATGTATGTGAAGCGATGCATCCCCGGCGAGGACCCCAACATCCTGTGGGAAGTCTGGGGGCTGCCGGACTTCAGCCTCTGTGTTCGATCGTGTAGACAGGATGAACCGACAGCATCAGACTGAAGTGTGTTGCTTATTATCCTGCATACATTTTACAGATATTTTTGGCAAGTGTAGGCGATATGAATCTAAAAACAGGTACACATTTTGCAATCATGAAAAAAATGAGGTACCAAAGAACATTAAGCATGTTGGAAATTGAAAGTTTAATTGTGTTTGTGGCTGATTGTGATACAAATACAATATCTGCACAATATGTGATGTTATTATATGCCACAGAATGTATGATGTGGGTTCTTGGAGGAGCATCTCGAGTAATGAAATGTTCACAATATATTTATATATAAATCTAATCTAATAGATTCCAATTAAAGAGAAGAGAACACATGTACGAGTGAAAGCACTAGCTTCTAACAATACTGAAAAATAATAAGAAAAAATCATCTGATTCATATCATAAAACAAGTAAATGTAACTTTTACATTCACAGTTATTGAGTTTATGGACACAAGAAGCTGTTAATAAAGTAATGTCATGATGTTGTTGCTAAAAGAAAAAATAATAATAGAAGCAAATTCAGCTACTCTTACCCTTTGTGCCAGTACATCAGAATCAGTCCAATTAAGCATGAGAAACTGAACATTGTACTCGTCACTGCTGTCCCATCCCACATATTTTTCTGTTATTGTTTGCATCTAGTGATGAGATAATTAACCCTCACATCACAATGTGTGTACATGTCAGCAGTAACTCTTCTGAAATGCAGTGTTTTTTGAGGATCTAGATATCCACTGCTACTAGATTACAATAGTACTGATACAGGCAGGGATACAGGTGAACACACACACACACACACACACAGAGGGAGAATATAATGTACTCTACAAGTCTCCTGCATGTGAGGCAGCAAAGGTGCCCATCTCAAGATATGCACTTCACCTGGACTGCTGCAGCGCTTCTACAGATTGTACGTACGCAAAGGTCAAGCCAGGCTAAGTACAGCGAGCTGATAGAGGAGAGAGGAGGAAGAGAGGGAGCTGGATGTAAATGCAGTCAGGCTCATCCCACAGATATTCACTACAGTATAATAGTGGGATGCTACACCGCTTACCAAGATTAAACTCAGAGAAGATAGATCAGGTGTAGCCGAGGACCTAAAGAGCAGAAAAGAAGGATGGGAGACAAAAGTAAAAGCAGAGCGACGGAGGGGGGGGAATGGAAAAGGGAGCGACAGATGTACAGACAAGCAGAGGAGTGTATGTGAATGCAGCCAGGCTCCAGTCTGTGAGAATGCTGCCAGCAGTTTGTGATGTGGGAGCTTCAGATGAAGCGGAGCGAAGCGAGCACCAAAGCCGGGGCTAAGTGCGCAGATTAGAGGACCGCACAGTGGTATCAGTCTTCCACTGCATTTGCTCTCCTGCTGGCAAAGGTCAAACACATACTACATCCACACAGTCTGCAGTGTGTGCACACTCTGAGACACAGAGCGCAGTCACCACACACAGGACAAAGTTAATAGAGCTAACAGCAACAATTTGAGCCTATTAAAAAACGTGTGGCTGTATCTGCTGGAGCGGTGTAACATGTGGCATGTTGCAGGATGTATCAAAAGTTGCTTTTTGGCAGCTGCAGAAAAACTTCTTTTTTTGCACATAAAATTAGCTATTCTTCCAGCAGAAGTACTGTCAGAGTGCTACAGTCTCTTTTGTCTTTGTGCCACAGTGCAGCAATAACCTCTAAAACCTCCCTTCATCGAGTTGCCTCCACAAAATCATTTGAAAAATCATTGCTCAAGCTGAATTTTTTTGTTTTTAGGGGGGGGTTTAGCTGAACTACTGAATAAAACTATTGCCCGTCTGTATGCTTGTCTGGTTTTTGGGAAGTTATTTTAAAAGTTAGCAGCGATTGCATGTTTTTTTTTTTTTACTTTCAACAAAGACCGAGCAGGTTAGTCAACAATGTTGCATAACCTGCGCACATCATTTCCAGCCCCTTGCATTAATGAGATGGCACTCGAGCAACCCGCTGACTGCTAATGCTAGCAGGCAGTAAATAATAGACGGAATCACAAGAACGTCGCATTAATATTTAAAAATATAAATATAGATCCAGACATTTTGGGCTAAGCTGCAGTATGTCTTGCCAGCATCTGAATATATACTGTTTGTTAACATTAGGTTGAATTTAGAAGATTTCTGAAAATTGGTGCTTTATTTACCGACTATTTGTCCCATCATCAAATAAATATCTCAACACAGTCAGATGTTTAAAAGTGTAAAAGTATCATCACAATAACTGTGTTGGGCTGTGACTTGTTTTTCATTAATATGATTGAATAAAGCAGGTTTTGATCATTTTACTTTATTTAGTACGGCTCTGAAAATGAAAATTGTTTCATATTTTAATGTCTAATAAAAGTTCTAGTTTCTATTCAAAGTAAAGAGCAAAACTGACCACCTTCTAGAAAATCCAGACTTTACTATCTCTTTCCTCTCTGCTGAGGTCTACTCAGGTGTAAGGGCTTCATTTAGCCACTAATACGTCCACATTATAATACAAACCTCTTATAATGAATGGTTATCATAAAGTGTTATTATCTGCTCTCATTTTTTTGCTGCTCCCAGGTAAAGCTGTTGCTCCACTTTGTCACTGATGTGCACTTCAATCTCCGTGTGTTCTTTCCCCCATTTAGCCTAAAGGTAACACCGTATATTTACTCTCAACACCTTGGGGTGACACTGCTTTGCTTGCCGCTTGGAATTTAAGCTGCGCTCCCTACCAAAGAGCTGTTTTACAGCCCCCTTAGACGCAGCCTGTGTCGATTTGTTTTCCCACAAGCAATGTAAACACGACACTTGTTGAAGGACCCTCATTCACCGTATATTTAAAAGGAATGCTGCGACGCCCCGCCTTCGCCTCGCGCACTTTTCTTCCCATATTCTACCCCTTATCCTCCTCGCAACGAATATCCTTGAGATAAGTCGAAGGCACATTGTAGATGCCTAAAGTTCAAAATGGAAAACATCTTGAACCGAGCACGGGAAGAGGATTCGAAAGGCAGCCGAGGTACATTTCAAGGATACTGCCCCCTTATTTAGAGGCGTCCGTGTTATTCCAGAGAAGGGGGGGGCCTCTTGGAGATCTGATCCAGTCCTCTTACTTTTTCCAAAGTAAGCTTGACAATCTGCAAATCAGAAATTAGCCTTAACAAGCCAAAGTTGAAACAAAAGTGTGTGTTTTTTTCCCCTTCTGTAATCTGATGATGTATTGGCTAAGAGGCCAAGGTCAGGGTTCACTCAGCAACCATGTACAAAGCTCGTTTACATTAACCAGTGAAAAGGCTAATCAAAGGTATATGATTTCACCGTCTCCACAGTTAGCAGGATCTTTTGATGTTGGCAACCATATAACATCTGCTTTTAAGTTGGATGGATTGAGGGAGCCTCATTCTTTTTTTCATCTTTTTTTTTTTTATTTTAAGGTAGATCCACTTTGAAAAAAAAGGAAAATCTTTTCCCAGGTCAACCTACAGAGTTAGAATTGGGGAAAAAGAAAAATGAAAGGGAAATGGAATAACCATGTCCGAATGGAAATCCTACTGATGAGGCAGAAATTTTAGGAAGCAGAAAGCATAACATCATGCTGGCTGACCCTGGGTTTTATTAGTGTGAGGCTGCATTTTTTTTTTTTTTTTGCTCAAAATACACAGGACTTATTTTTTCTTTTATCTGCTCACTTATGACCTTGAGGCTGAATATTTTCTGTTACTTTCAGATGCCACAGAACACACAAAAACCGTGGAGGTAGTTTAGACAGTCCTCAGATAAGGGAGATGGGTCTTGTTATATTGTGTCGTAATGGGTGCTGAGCCTGTCAGACCCCCGTGTTTGTTCACACCAAACACATCAACGGATGTCAGGATTTCGTCCACGGCCACAGAAATATACCATCATTAGCTCTGCAGCCTGACACGATGTGGCTGCAGAGGAGCCCAAGACAAAGATAAATGTTGCAGCAAAATATATATATATATATATATTTGACGGCATCTGGATCTGGTTGGGAGTCGACCATGGAGGAACCTCCACCGGCTAAGCAGCAAATGAGGAACAGAGGGTCCAAACGATTGAACTGTTATTGGTAGAACTGCGATTTCCATCCTATCAGCGGCTCTGGCTGAGACTTCTGTATCTGTGCAGCTTACACAAGGATTGATCTGGTCCTGGTTAGTGTTCCTCCGTACATGAAGTCAATCAGATACATTTTCCTTTTTTTTTGGTCATATACCTGTTGCAAATCCAGACCTAAGTGATGGTGACTACCAGTTGATCGCTATTTCGTGTGCAATCAAAACACAAAATTGAGTCCGCAGTAACATTTTTTTTTTCATCTGTGTAATACAAGACTAATTCACCTCACTACATAACTTTACTTCTTCCTTCCGTCGGTGTTGCCTTGACCTATGGGAGTAAAATCAAAGCGGATACGCAAGAGGTTTCGGAAGACAGGCATTTTCTCCACATCGCGCCGGGCCTCTGAACTTGCAGCTGAACTTTTAGCGTGTGTTAAACGCCGCGTTGATGTTATCGAAATTGACACTGCTATGCTATGAGAGAAAAGAGAGCAGCTCAGCATTCTCCATCATCGCACACCGACGTTTCTCTCACACACACACATACATATACACCCTCTGAAAAGTTCACAGTCCAAACTCACTGCCAGGAACAGAGAAGAAAAATCCAAAACAATCTTCTTTTTTTTTTTTTTTTTTTTTTTTTAAAGAAGAGCAAATCTAACTGTCAGCTCAGCGAGGATTATTCCACCACGGTTGGCTCCCCAACTTCCCCACCGTAATCCACCCAAAAAACTCTTGGTGAAGCCTTTCAAAACAATTTATGCAAACAAACATCAAGCTCAGCTATTTGTATTGGCACCATTTTGCAGTAAACCAGACTGAACCAAGACCAGATGGGACTGGGCCTTTTCTGTCTCCATGTGGTGCAACACTAGAGGCAGCTCAGCAGACACGCTCAACGCTGAGCACTGTCTTCTGTAATGGAGAGTGTTTCAATATTTAGACCACTTCTCATCACTTTTCCCACTTCTGGGTGTGCATGTATGAGAAATTGCCACAAGGATATATAAAACCTCGAGGGAAATATGGCAGCCATTTCTCTCTCATACTGTTTGTTTCGCTAATTTCTACTTGTTTCCAGAGGATGTGTCCTGAAGCAGGCCATATACATTGGGCTGTAGGTGTCCTTATCTCAAAGAGAACGTGCTCTTTGATCACTTCATCCTCTGCACAACTCTTAACCTCACATAATGGCTAATTTATAACAAAAGATTACATGAAATGTCGATAACCATGTGCTTATAGTTTAAAGCTGCGCTGCATAACATACAAGATCCCCCGCCTTGAACTTATGGCTATACATGAGAGAAAAGATGCCGATACATACCATGACTGGCCTGGTGTTGACAGCAGTGGCTGTGCTGTGGCCGGTAATTGGACTGACAGTAATAGGAACTGTCTTTCTGCCTCTGCGGGCCCTAGAGATGGGCCACAATGCTGCTGTGGATTTAGCAGCTGCAGTCAGATGGAAACCATGTAACTGAATTTTCCTCGTCTTCCTTTTTCTTCCTCCGTTTGAACGCTGACATGATCATTTATGAGCTGAGTGAATTTCATGACCCTCGGGCCCTTGAAACCTGGTCAGCCGCCAATATGCGATTTCAGAAATACATGGTTGTCAATGAGAAAATGAGCCCTCCATTCGTCATTCCAGAGGAACTTGTTTTTTTGCAGATACATGTATTTACCCGACAGCAGCGTTTTGCTGCTGCTGGCCCTCCGCCTTGAGGGAAAGTTCGGTTTGAAGTCAGCATCCATCTCGGTGAAGACCACACATACACAAACAGGGGCATAGTAGCAGGGAGGTACACAAGACTCCTTATAACCGACGACTGAAAATACATATTTGATCGTTCCGCGTCCAAATGTGGAAGTTAATTCGCAAGAGGACAGATCTACGCTACGCCACCACAGCAGCTTTGACACACCCAGAATAGACATGTACACACGCCACTCGCCGACAAGAACACACATAGACAAAAGAGCCTAAGGCCTCCACATGAAAGAAGACACACGGATACATAGCCTACATCTTGTGATCGACCCACAGCCTACCTGCGCACACACACGCGTGTCCAGACACCCTGGGGAGAAAATAGACACACATTCCTCCCACTCATTCTCCATCTCTCTCTATCTCCCTTACACACACCTACGCTCGCACAAGCTGCGCGAGCCAGGCTCTCTCTCTATAAGCAGTTATTTCCCAGAGTTACTGCCAGCACTCCCTCTCTCTCACAGTGACAAGCTACAAATCCCTGACACCACCACTGATGATAGCTTTACAGTAGAGCCTCAAGGGGACTCTGCCAGCCAGCGCACACAAACAACACACTCATGTCTTTTCTGTCTTCTTCTCTCACTCTCTCTTTCGCTCTCTCTCTCTCTCTCTCTCTCACCCTCTCCCAAGAGCCCCGGGGGCCTCTGGGACATGCGGCTCCCAACTAAAAATGCCTAGGGTTTGTTTGAGTTAAACATCTGACTACATGCAATCAAAGTGACAATGATACAAATGAAACACCAATTACGCCTGTCCATTCATGTGCAGATCCGTGTTTAAATGGTGGAAAAACAAAACCCGAATAGATGTGCGTGCAATTACGCTCTTTCAAAATACACATTGTCTTTTAAACTCAGAGCTACCAATCAAAGCGCACCGCATCCACAGTGGCACTACTTACACTGCAATCCAACTTGTACTGTCATCATATACAATTATCCTTTTATTCTCTAAGCCAGATTGATTTATTGAGACAATCGTCATGATGTCATACTCACTCTATCCCTTTTTTTTTCCCTCCACCCCCCCCTCCGTCCCTGTTTGATGAAGCTTTAATGACTCCCTCTGTGAGCTGTAATTACTCGTCAGCCCTGATGTTTGTTTTGGTGTTAACTGGCCACTGCTGTGACCGTATCCTCCGTAGTTCTATTATTTCTCATTACAATATTTATTACTTTTCCTTCCATTTTGGATAATTTAGCAGCACTAATAATGTTCCTCAACTTTGCGTGTATGCAGTGTATATATGTGTGTGTGTGTGTGTATGTAATAATTCCACATCACAAGTGGCTTGGATTTATTGGCATATACCAATTTGGCTTTAATGAGATCACACACCTCCAGGTAGGTGCTGCTTCATCCCCTGCTCGGCTCGGGGTTCTCCCTCCGTCTCTCCGTCTGTCTGCCCTTATTACCATTTCATACACTCCCCCTCTATACCTCCACCACCACTACTGCTGCTACCCCCATCTGATGAAAAACCAGAAAGGCTTTGTGTGGTTCATTAAGTCAGCATAGGAAATGTATTAAGTAGGAGAATAGGGCTGGGAGCTATTGAGTGTTGACTTAACCTTTCCAGCTTTTTTTTTTTTTTTTTTTTCCAACCAGTGATGCTTCTAATGGAGAATGCGTGCATTACTCAGTCTCATTAGTAACCGCTTGGATCAGTCAGAACAAGACATAATAGTAGTTTGGGGCTTGCTTACTCTTAAATAACGTGAGTGAATGCGCTAGAAGGATGAATGCGTCTGTCTGCTAGTAGTTAAATGTTCTATTACATGACCAGTCTTGGGTCAAACGGCATGTCTACAAATTGCAACTGCCAGAGTTTGTTACAACCCGTTTCAAGTAGAAGCGTGGCTCTTCATTTATTCATTCGTTTATTTATTTTCATTTACAAAACCAACTGAATCACTTAATTTCCTTGCTTTACTTTATTCACACTTTTCACTCTCTTCTTGTTGTCCCTTCTGATTGCCCCCACAAATGTGATGCCCCAAAGAAGATCGTTTTTTTTTTTTTATTTCCTGGTTTTATTTGATCAATAAACTTGATATAAATGATGCATGATTTAACCCAACAACAGGGTTTTAAACTTGAAAAGCTGAGGAAGAATTCCACATCATAATGTAGCTGTAAGAAACTACGATCAAAGATGTACTTAGCTGCTAAAAAAAAAAAAAAAGAAAAAAGAAGCAAAATCTTGTTTCAATGTAATTACTAAGTAATCCAGACAGAACACTGTAAAGAAATGGCTTAATGTTGGGTTGTCGCACATTTCAGAGGGAAGGGCACTGTGGTCAGTCTGCCATTACAATTAGCGTTCATTTCGGCCGTATTCGGTGAGATCTACACTGACTGCTGGACATGCATTATGCATGAATGTGTCCATATGCACTTGGGCCATCATGCATGCCCTTGTAGAAATGCATCGACCACCAGCATGCAATTACATTTAACTTGTTTCAACCTTCTCTATATGTACATTCGACAGTAATGACGGTTTAGGGTGAAAATAGGCATTATCCTTTTATAGGTTGTTATAATAATCATCAATAATGGCTGTAGGAGATTTTAAAATGTTGCATTTTGCTTATTGATAACATTTTTTTAAATTAAAATTCTCATCAGAATCCAGGAAAAACTGTACAGTAATGAATGAAGTCTGAGATATGTGTAGATTTATTTTTTTAACATACATACACACACACACATATATATAATAACAGAAGACATAAGTGTTAATTTAGAAGTTGGGAAAGTTTCTTACATTTTAAGAAAAAAGAAAAAGAAAAGAAACATCTGATTGTCTGAAAAGTGTATTGCAACAAAGCAATATGTGTTGCTTCTGCTTCAGCACACTGAATGATCCAAATGTTTCCTTTTCACTTTTTTTCTCCACATTAACTTTTAACATTTTTTAAAATAATTGTATTTATGCCACAAGAATCTATTTGTCAATGCAGTTATGTTCTAATCTTATTTTATGTTTATTTGTAGATATAATTGATTTTAGGGCATTTGTGGTGGGTCCAGTTTGGGAAACTTTAAAAACATTGGGTGCAGAATAAGTCTAGCTTGGAGCTGAAATATTAGTGAGACTGCTGCAGAATGATGTTCAACACAAGCAAGTTGGGGGGAAAAAAATGCAATAACTCTACTATGTGGACTTTCTAATGCAGCTTGGTAACATGAAGAATAGGATCAGAGTCTGTTATCCAACAAGTTCCCTGCTGTAGCTGAGTTGCCTGCAGAAGCAATGAGCACTTGTCTGGACCAAAGGCGTGGTGTGTGTGTGTGTGAGAGCTGCTATTGCCTGTGGGTGTTTAAAAATGGCACTTCCCAGAGTCTGGACCATGACCACTCTGTCCACTTTATCTCTGTGGAGAATCTCTGACGGGAGATCTTCATCTCCTACACGTGGCTCTTTAGCGCCCCTCGGAGAGAAAGCCCGTAATCGCAGATGCGTCTCTTGGGGAGTCAACGCCATTCATCATTCAGGCAAAGTCGTGGCAAACTGGGGAATTTGGCACAAGGTAGCCTACCAGTCGTGACAACGGGAAAAACCTACACCACTGTAGACAGCCAGAAACGGGCACAACATATGACTGTGTAGGAATGATCACCGCTGTCACTGTCAATACACATGTAGTGCGTATAGGGGAAATCAACAGCCCCCCTCCCAGCGCGTCCCAGCTCCACACACGAGGAGAGGAGAGGAGAGGGCGCCGCTTGTTTATGTTTATCAGAGAGAGTGAGAGAACTCGTGATGGTTGAGCTGCTGATCTAATAAGCCTTAAAATTATTTCTACTTTCATTCACTGTGAGGCAGCATCATTCCTTACCCATCTTTCAAGTGAGCATCATTCAATTAAAATGCAATTCTCGTCGCCCCCATGCACGGATATTTAATTAGACTGGGGAGCACGGCTTCCGATGTCTTTTTTTTTTTCTCCAGCACAGCTCTTCGGATTTCACCTCTAAGGCATATTTTCACTCTGTTACTCGTTGGTTAAACAAGGGCATGTATCCATTTGTTAATTGATACAATTACGCATTACGCGTAATGGTCACGTAGGTCTCCAGGCGCGCATCAATCACTGGTCTATTGACCTGCCAAAAACCCCTCTAACCGTTCCTGCTGGGATTGCCCCTTTCTCTAATAGAGAAAGATAGAAACATCATCGTCATTAACTCCGGGATGGACCTCTGGCCAGAGAGCCAGAAGCGAACAGAGGTCGAGAAAAGAAGAAAAAAAAAGTATCAGAGGTGTACATTCAACCAGATTTAGTTGTAAGACTGTAAATAAAGAAAACCGTTTAAACACAAGTGTTATTTAAAAGTAAACTGCAGGAGATTTGTGTGATTTGATATGAATCTGGGTGAAAATAGAACTTACAAACAGCCAAAAATATCCTCAGTGTTTGTTTTCTTCTCATTTATTCAACTTCACAAAGGCTCCTCGTATGTTGCAATTCAATAATGATCAACAGCAGTGCAATTTTCAGGGACTTTATCTGAGAAAAATCGGTGTGGAAATCTGTTACAAAAGCGAAACAAGGCTGTGTACAGTGCACCTTAAGAAAACCCTGTGTTGGACGTGATTGGCAAAGACATTATTCTATCCTTGGTACCCTGCCGTTCCGGGATTACAGTGACGTCACGCTGATACCCTTGCATGGATGAATGCTAAAGAACTATAGAGCCACAAATAATAGCACAAGCAGAGTCCATATCTTGGAAGACTTACGTTATCCTTTAAGCCTCCTTCGGCTAACACAACAACATTTTTTTTTTTTTTTTTTTTTTTTTTTTTGCATTTAATGACGCTTAATTTCATTTCTTATCGGGTCCTTGGGGGGGATTATTCATTCATATAAAACAATCTGCAGCTGGTGCCAGCCTAAAGTCTCCCTCCTATGAGTGAAGTCATCTATTATTGAGCGAAAGGCCGTGCGTGGAAATGTGTGTAAGACGGTGGATTTGAAGTAGAATTGGTTGCAATCGATCAAGGGTGAAGAATATTCCTGATGGTAACAAAAGAAGCAGCTATGTCTTTCTCGCAATTTGGATACCCTTACAATGCAACTTCACAGGTAAGTCACTTTGCTTCTCATTTCGCCGAAGTTGAATGTAAACCAGTGACTTTTTTTTTTTTTTTTGGTGCATATTTTCCTTCATTTCACCAATCAGATGACTTTCCTCTTTTATGAAACCTCTCTGAATGAGTGCCTACTTTGACAGCATTGACAGCTATTTTCGCGTGGTGCTTTTGTTGTTGAACCAAATATCGATATACACGCACTCGTGTCCAATTACACTGAATTATGAATGAACTCACGTGTTTTTTCTGATGACAATAGAGATGAATGTCACCTATTGCGCACTGGGCTACGAGGTGTAATTGGGGCTGTTACGCATGCTGTTCACATTCGCAAAACTTTCTGTTGAAAATACCGACAAGTGTAGGATGGGGGTGATTTTTTGAAAGCGTTTTAAAACTTCATTAAAGCGGTTAATTTACATTTCAGGGAACTAATATTGCTCCCAATGACAAGTTCGAAGAAGTTCAGCTCGGTGAGGGGACAGAAGTTACTCTCCTGGCAAAGTTATCATCCAACTTTTAGCTTGATAATATTTTAGGATACGACTGGATATATATATAAACAGTTTGATTATTTAATTTCAAATGAGGTGATTGTTAACTTGACACTTACTTTTCCTTTTCTATCGGGGAATTATAATTTTGAAGTCGGTGATCAGATGGAGCAGGACACTTTTACGCACGTATTGCGCACAACTCTTCTATCCTAATATGTTCTGAAAACAATTACCAGTGCCATTCACATCCATGCAGCAGCCTGTTAAATTCATTTTTTATTAAGTAGTGACTAAAGACAACGAGGAGATACAGCTTGTCGCACTTGTTTCCGATGGAAGCTACTTTCTGTCATTCCAGTAATTCTCCGAAAAGTGACTTACCTTGAATTAAGGCAGGTCACTAGTTAAAAAAAAAAAAGACACCTGAGTCGTCATAATTCAACTGATGTGCACCAGAAAGAAACGAAATCAGCCCACGTTTTTTTTTCTTTCCTTTCCTCTCTCGACTTCAAAACACAACACTAGAGCTACTTGTTAAGATGGATATCTTTTGCAGTGCATCACCCACAGTCACTTCAGAGCTGTCATACACATCCAGATAAGAGCTGAAACAGTAATGACAATGTCTATCCACGGTTCTCTTCATGCAGTTTTTCGTGTCGGCAAACCCCAGTACGACTTGCTGCGATTCGATTTCCAGGTCGGTCTCTGACGGGACAGGCAGCTCCCAGACCGCCGCTGCCGCCGCCGCCGCCTCCTTCTGCTGCCCGTCCTACGAGAACCGGCTCCTGGCGAGCAGCCGGACGGAGCTGAACGCAGCGCTGGGGATGTACAGCTCTCCCTACGCCGCAGCGGCCGCAGCCAGCCAGAACTACGCCAACTACTTCCCCTACAGCACCGATCCATCCGCTATCTACTCCACTCTGGTGGGCTCATCTGAAGCGCAAAAATAAGAGTTGGGGGGGAGAGGAGGGGGGCTCAGGCTGATCGATCAACTGGGTTTATCAATTTATCTCACACTGGAACCATATCCATCTCGACAAGCCGTTTAATCCAGCAGTCGTTCTTATCTTCTCCCCCCTTTTAAAACAAGTGAAAGACAAGAGGGGGAGAAAATCCTGTCACAGGGATGAGGGAAGAAAGTCTAAAAGCAACTTGAATCAAATTTCATTTTATTCATATTAAGCAATCCTCCTCGTTCTGATTTGTTTCAAAAAATATTGGCACTTGTTTCTGTTATTGGAGCAGCTTTCGAGAAAAAAAAAGTAAAAATTACATTAATCCTCTGTCAATATTGCCAAGGCTGCTTGAAAGAAAGGGAGAAAAGTAAGAATGTGAAGTGGATAAAGGACTGAATGATTTGTTAAATGGACTCTTGAAACTTTTTTCTTTGCTCTTATGTTGAAAAGCTCAAGTCAGCTAAAAATTTACTGTCCATAGAAATGCTGAAGTAAAAATAAATCCTAAAAAAATAATATTTGGATTAGTTAACAACATTATACAGTAATGTATGTCATGGGTGGGGCTTATTTTCTGTTTGTTTAAAGGATTTACTTGTGATTTAAGAGCATAAAAGTAAGACATGTTCCTAATTTATATATGACATGAATCTCAAAAAATGCTAAAAGTGCTGATAAATAACCTTGAAGTCAAATCTCAGAATATTTTCAACTGACAACAAACTCTTTTTTTTCCTCCTACAGAATCCACAGTATGACATTAAGGACAGCACAGGCACTTTACACTCTGGCATCACTCAGACAGCTGCATACTACCCCTATGACCACTCACTGGGACAATATCAATACGACAGGTAAGTTTTTTTTTCCTCCCTCGCTTTTGTGCAACGTGATCTTAAGTGAACCTGCCAAAAAATATATTCCACCACTGATCATTGAAAGCACCCATTCACTTCAGATCAAAGGTCAGAGTGTAACTCCATACTGATGCTTGCATGCAGTGAAGCTGTATATATTTCAAACAGCAGGGAGCAGGGGTATATACTTCACTAACTGCACTAATGGCAACTGTCTGAATGTGTGTGTGTGTGTTTCCAGATACGGGACAGTAGACTTTAATGGCACAGCCAGGAGAAAGAACGCCACACGTGAAACCACCAGCACCCTGAAAACATGGTTGTACGAGCACCGCAAGAACCCCTACCCCACCAAGGGAGAGAAGATCATGCTGGCCATCATCACCAAAATGACGCTCACCCAAGTGTCCACCTGGTTCGCCAACGCCAGGAGGAGGCTAAAGAAGGAGAACAAGATGACCTGGTCGCCAAAGAACAAGGCCAATGATGACAGGAAGGACGACCTCACCAAAAGCGACCAAGAATGTGTCACCAAAGGTAATTTTCTGTCCACTTTATGGTGGCAAAAAAAACCCATATAATCCTTGTTGAACTCAAAGTGTTGTTTAAACTAAATTTAGTCAAACAGAGTTGCCTATTTTACTTATCCTTCAAGTGTAAAAAGTGTGTTTAAAAGTTTTCCAAACAAACTAGAACAAGCACTACAGCCTAAACTTCTTTATGTCGTGCAGATTCTAGTGATTGCAAAGAAGAGAAGGATTTGCATCTGAGTGACTTGGAGGACATGGACGACGATGACTGTGACAAGCTGGACAGTGACTGTGAAAAGGTGGCGGCAGATGAGCAGGACCTCCAGAGGGCCATGGCAGTAGCTCCTCAGAAAAGAGACTGCAGCTCTGAGCTGCACCTGAGTTTAACCAACAGCTTCCACTCGTTCCCCTGCGCCATCAAAAGTGTCACCACGCTCCCCCCTCTCCCATCTGACTTCCTGGATCCAGTGCTGCCCAAGGCGCCCTCCTTGACCGGCCCGGCAGCAGGGACGTTGTCGCTGTCTCACTTTGAAGCATCAGATAAGCCACGGATTTGGTCTCTGGCTCGTACGGCGGCTTCTGGGGTCATACTGAGCCCTCAGCAGCACGGCTCTGAGCTGAGGACAGGCAACGCTACCGGGGACTGCCAGCTACAGAGCACCAGGCTTACTGGGGCTCCTACTGGACAGTGTGGGGGCATGAGAGGCCTCCATGATTCTAGCAGTGTCACCAACGCTGAGAGCCCCTTCCCTGAGGGCTCATCCTTGCACTCTAAAGTCTATGGCACGAGCAGCTACAGTCACAAGGGCCTCCAGCTTCACTGCTCATCCTATGCTGCTCTCCCAGACACATGTCAATACTCCACTATCGAAGGTACGTCTGCTTTTGCTTTACCATTAAGGATAACTTTTTAGAATTGTCTTATCATGACAGGAAATATCAATTCAAATTTCTGAAAGCAGTAGTGAACCCCAGCACCACTAAATAGGTTACATTATACACTTTTCTGGGGGCATTTGTGACGAACATCTCTAAGGTTGTGAAGTGACGAGACATTTTCTGCCAACTCACACTCGAGGCAAGTTTCCTAAGATGTGTTTTTTTATTTTTTTTTATCTGGGTGCGCAGGATTCTCTGGCAGCAAAGCAGAGACACAGTCGTCTGACCTCAGTGAAGCCTGCGGGACCGTGCAGGATGACAAGGTCACTGCGTTCAGACCGGTGATGAAGAGGTGAAGCAGGTGAGAGTCTGCACTGAACTGGAAGAAACCAGTGAAGCCATGACACACGTACAGGCTTTCCACACAAACACAGGAGGCAAGGAAGCACATAATCAAACACTCACAAGTGAACAAGCACACACAGGTGGGCGCACAATTGTCATTTTTGGTTTGGTATATGATGCCAATTTTTTTAAAAATTTGATCTAAATTTAATGATTGCAGATTGACACATGGGGCATATAGATAATATAAAAATAAAATAAATCAAAATATTAGACACATCTCTGTTGCAACTACTTTTTTTATTATGTTTTTTAATATCATTGTGAATACTGACTGATTGATTTATTTAAAATTGGACAACTTATTTTAATTCCTGCCGCTTTTTTTCCTTTCTTTTCTTCTCCTAGATCTTTGGAAAGTGTACCACAATAAATAATTCGACATTTCTTATGCACTAAAGGACACACTGGCTGAGTAGCGGCCTCAACATGACACATGGGAGCTACCTGGCGCTGCTGCTGCTGCTGCTGCTGCTGCAGTGAGAGCTGTCAAACTGTGGACGTGGCTATCATTTTGCACAACATTGTTTTTATGGTGTTTAAAGACTTTATGCAAAAAAGAAAAAAAAAAAAAATCTAGATGCAAAAGGTGTGAGAATGGCCAAACAACAAGCGGCCGAATTTGTGTATGGCAATCGTGTAGTGTAGCAAACTTATTTATTTCTCTGTGTATTTATTATTATTTTTTTGTTATGTCGTCTGTTTGCTTCTTGTTGTTATTATTTAACGTGTTTATTGGTTGGATTTGTATCTCCTTTATGTATTTTTGTTACATGTTTTACTGTGGCTTCGTGTCTTTTTTTTTTTTTTAATTATTATTTTCTGCCTGATGTGAAAAGAGAAAAAAGCCAGTCGGACTTTCAGCTGACTCCATGGACCGGATCCGCTGTTTTTACGCGTGGACTTCAAGATTGTTGTGTTTAAAATGTGAGCTTCTCCTGTGTTTTTTTTTTTTTTTGCCATTCATGACATTTTTCTTTTTCTAACAATACAGTTTTTGTTTTTCCAAGAGCTGTTGCTTGTGTCCTGCTTATTTCATAGAACTCGCTCAATCAGCCAATTAAGAAACATTTGCGGATGCGCGTCTGATCAAAGTTTATCATCTTGACTCGACGCACGGAGACCGCGGCGCTGATGGAAGGTCATAATTCAGAAGAGGACGTGAGTGAAATCCACAAGTTGCGGAAGAAAGGGGACATCATCTCTCCATTGTCAGCATCTAATCAGAAGTGGCATCAAACACTTTGTTACTGTTCAGGCCCGGCAACGAGGCAGGAACATAGGATGAATGCTGCTTTGTCCCCTGTGTAGCGAGCCGCTGCACTAACTTAACATTGTGTTAATTAAAAGGTCATTTGTAGGATCAAACCCAGCAGAGAAATTCACATGGTCCCTCCGAGTCCCTTTGATTCGCCTGTTTTTGCCTATAGAGCATCTCGTTATGGACTAACTCTTGCGCCTCTCCTACAGACAGCTGTAATAAGATGATCACTGTAGTGGATGATCCGTGCTGACGGCCTGGAAAACTTTTTTTTTTAATCTTTGCATTTCAGAACTTTTAAAGTCAAACACTTCCGAGCTTCTGCGTAAACTAATTCCCGCTTGGATACTGATTTTGACGCACCGTTCTACTGCGTAATGCTCCAAAAATACATCCAGAAAATATCAAACTTGGGTGGAAAAAAAACTTTCTTTATACCAAAATTCGTGACACAATCTAAATTGCAATAATAACCAAATATGATTAAATCAATTCTTTTTCCTCAGAAGGTCTATTTTTGTTTCCAACTCGATCCCTGCCCTGAAACCACTAAATCACTGTGACATCAACAGGCGAAGATTTAGCTTTTGTGATTCCAGACCACTGCTGAAACAATACCTGCAGATATTCTACAGCGCCACAAAACGTCATTTGAGGTCGGATTATGTTTGTAATAAAAAGTCTTTTCCGTATTAGGGCGGTTCAGGCTCAGTTCTGAGGCGCTGTGGTCATCCTGTGTGTCCTTGGCCAATGGCGGAGCTGTCAGTAATGCCCGGAGCCTGGCAAATCCAGGAAAATCTAACATGATGAGGATGAAGAAGGTCAAGAATAATAACTTAGGCCTATTTAGATTTTTTTTTTTTTTTCAGTTCAATTTTTTCCCCCTTCTGTGTTAATCTGAGGGCCAATAAAAGATCTGCTAAAGGTGGAAGCCAAAACAAATAGATTTATAGGAGACTATTTTAAACACAAAAAGATCTGAATCTCATGTTTGATTAACATTTGCCTGCTTAGAGACAACAGAGGGAAATTAATCAGTGATATCTTTGACACATTTTCTACCTGTGGGAGGTGACAGTGTGGAAAAATCAAAACCTTTCAGCAGCATGTACGGAAGATAAAAAGTGCCAAAATTTCTCCAGCTACAGCAGCTCTTGATGTGAAGTTTCCACATCTAGATGAGTGCTAACAGCAGGCCTGCTAATGATAAGCTGCTAACAGGCAGCCCTTCTCAACAGTCATCAGTCATGGCGCCTGATGGGCTGCTCTTGACATAAAAATGTAGGCTAGCTGTGTATCAAATATTTACAACCAAATTTAATTAAATGGCAGGCTGTAAAGAAAAGCTGTCTTATGCTATCGAAGGTAATGATGCATGCGCAATGGGATTACCGCCATGGCGACGTACCTGGGGGAAAGCACAGATAATGGCCATGATGGGCTCATATAGCAGCGTATGCCTGAAGCAGCTAACAGGTCAATTAGTGTGTCCTATACGCAGTGTTTTACATATGGCTAAAGCAGCTGCACGCGGGAGAGACAATCAAGACGTACACGAGCCAGCTGCAAACGGAGGTTGATCTGGATGCCACGGATCAGATGCTTCGGTATTGCCTTTTTCCACATCTGCAGTGTAGGGAGGAAGGGAATTCCTTAAAGAAGAAAAAAATAATAAAATAGTGGAAGTACAAGGGTGAATAAACAGGCATTTAGCATAATTTTTGTTGTTGTCGGATTCAGGGGGAGGGGACGAACACGGTTTTTTGTTTGTCTGACATCTTTTAATCTGAGGCGAGACATGAAATCTGTGACAAAGTACAGTGTTACCGAATAATAAGTTCTTTTAGGTAGCCTGTGCACAACTAAATCTCCCTAATACACGCCTTCCTCTTGGTAAATTACATTTTTCTTTAGGGAGGGGGGGTGCCTATGAGAGCATGTTTGCATAATCCAAAACAGATTTTAGATAATCTGTGAATGAGGCCCAAAAAAAAAAAAGAAAAACAAGCTATGGTAAACATGAATACTTAAATAGGTTTGACAATATTAATCTGTGACCATCCCTTGTATGAAATCAGAGGGTGTCTTTACACTCATATAGAGTTTATTATCAAACACTTAGACTCAAGGCTGACCCCCCCCCCCCACTCCGCTGTCCCGCCCCTACTGTTCCCGTGCTGTCATGCATCGCTAGTCTTTTCTGGGCCAAGTTGCTGCTTGAACCTTATGCTCTTTTCAAGTCAACAGGCCAACTGACTGTCAGAGATGACAGGTGTTCTGGTAAGTCGGCGTTTGGAACCCATAACGTGCACAACAAGGAGCAGGCTTCTAATTGTTTCAACATGTTTATCTGAGGTGGAGTCTTACCCTTCCCATCAACCTACATCCTCATTTTCAAACAAAGGGTAAATGCTACGTTTCACAACACGGAACATGACATTTATGTTGCTGATCAGCTTTTTCTCTGTCGGTTTTGGTATTTTTTTTGATATTCAGCGCTCAGAATAGCAATAGTAAAAACATAAAAGTGTAACTACATACAGAACACTAGTATTTGTAAATTGCAGTGTGGAAGTTTAGGCTGTAATCTATCGTCTTTGAACTAGTGGGCTGAAATATTCACTTTTTAATGTGGATTCTGACGCTCATTTCAAGGAAAACTCTTTTTTAACTCATTTGCATGAATGTAAAGTTCAAACAGCTGAAATATCTGGGCGCAACGGCTACTTAAAGGTCAGCCTTTTAAATTGCATCACCTTTTATTCTACTGCTATACATCTTTTATGACAGCTTTCACCATAACAACAAAAAAAAAAGTAGAATAAACACTTAAAAAATAACGGTGACGTGTAGAATTCACGTACATTATGCGAGTCAGAGTAAAGCATACAAACACACCGCGGACTTGTTTTGTGCATTTATTATTTTTTATTGCTTGTTCCAGCAACCAGGCTCATAAAGGACCTGACACCAGTTTAAGAGTGACTGTGTGTGTGTTGTGCGATATAATGCTCCAGGTCAATGAGGGGTTAACTCCTGACAAAGCACTGTCAGGGACATCCATCACATGTGCGCTTTACATTTAGGCCCCCACTTAATGAGCATGTGCCCGCAACGCAAAAGAATATGAATTATTCTGACACGATATCAATGGCCTCTTTGTATAAATAGGAGCCATAATAACAACAACAACATAGCAAACAATAATTTGCCCTCTAGTCTGACAAAAGAGCCCGCATGGAGGTGCCATTTGATGTGTCCCACGCTGGGCAGCTAAGGCTCATAAAACAAAGTCTTTGTACCGATGGCTCAGAGTTCAGATGAGGGGGACAATATACACACTTCATTACATTTTGTCAAAAGGCGCAATGAAATGTGTGTGGGACATTGTTTCTGTGCATGTCTCCCTCCATGGAATTTCTGATTGCTGATGTTGCTACAAGGTCTCTGCTAATGAGTTTTGTCAAAGACAATTACAGACTTGGTGGAATGGCCAGAGAGGGGATGAAAAGCTGGCTTTGTGGATAGATGTTGCATTGCGACCCCTGATTCTTTCTGTACCCCGTGTTTGACCTGCGCTTCAAACACATGTCCGGGGAAAGAAAAAAAAACAAGTCCAGGCCCGAGGTTTCATCATCGCTGTACTACTTGCGGTGGAGTGATCTGTACTCGTTTTTTTTTTTTTTTCTTCTTTTCATACGTGTCCTCAACCGGATCCCGGTGTACCAGGCTGGGATCTGGAGCATGGCACAAAGTGACGTTAGTGCTGCCATTTCCCAGGGCCTTGGCTCTTTTGTAGAACTCATTCCCTTTAGAGTAAATGGGGTCTTCAAGTCTACTCCGGCCAAAACACTTGTGACTCAAATGCTGATGAGAGGAGAAAGTTTCAGTTTCGGTCGAGTTCAATGTCATCTCAGTTCACTGATAATCTGCTGCTGCCTAACTGAATAGCGTTGTGGCTTCCCCCCCTAGCTCAAGTGATACTACAGTATGGAAGTAAAGAGCTGCCTTGTAACAAAGCTTTGCATCTTTACTTTCATGGCTTTTCCAGTGATTCTCTGCCGGTGTCAGTTTCACAGCTAAACCAATGGGCGAGGTCGATGTGAGCCTGTTGGTGCTGGAAAGAGTGGTACTCAGGGAATAACACGACTGAGGACCACCGTGTTTACTTCCAACAGATATAAGCCGGTTAAAAAGCCTCATTCACTAAACAACCACAAGGAGACTCAATGAACTACATTGAAGTTACTCACACACCCTGCGTCGTCCACATGGAGCGCTAAACTGTACATTTTCTAGTTACCATCATCTTGTTTGTCTGCTGGACTGACAGTTTTCTCTTCCTAACCTCAGGTCAGCGTCACCAACATCAGAATAATCTCCTGTGCCATTTTAATGCCCTTTAATAATCCCCCGCATCTCATTTTTTAATCTCATGCTTTCCTTCTGTTTTTCTTCCCCTTTATGCCGGGCATCTGTTGGCCTTTAATGCCAGCTGTTGAGTCTCCGTTTGACTTTTAAACAGGGTATATCGCGTTATAGCTTGACCAAACAATGGACGTAAATCCTACATTTTACAGTTTACGCGAGCCCCGTAATAGCTTTAAATATAATACTAGTTACGAGGCAATAATAATACAGCTTGTAGGAATAACATGGAAGAGAAGGCGTTGACCTCACAGACGCTGAAAAAACAAGTTGGGAGGTTTGGTTTGTGCTGGAATGGTGGATGCTGCACCTTCACTGTTCGTTTTACACCTCAAACACACCCGCTGCTATGTGAGCTTTGATTTTTACAATGAAATTAATGGGGGGAAAAAGCCAACTAAAGGTTTATTATACACTTTTGTTGTTGTTGTTGTTTTTTACTTCAACCTTTTTTGCTCGTTATTTACTTTATAGTTGAGTTTGAATGAATCTAGGAGCCATTTTTCTTGTGATAAATACTTTGTGGTTTACCTGTCCGGCATAAAAGTTGTCAAATAACTCTTAAAGTTCAGGTAACAGGTAAACACTGAGCTTCATTTACTCACGTGGACAGAAGCACAACTCCAAATGAATAATAATTTGTTCAAATAGGAAATTGATTTTAAAAAAACATAAATAACAAATAAAGTCATAACCATTTATTAGCCGAGCTACATGGTTGTGACTGTATATTTTTCAGCTCTTTGTGATTTTACAACCCTCTAGTGGTCAAACATTACCCAGCGCAGCTTTCACTTAGCTTGAAGTAAATTATTTTAGTAACCTGTGTCTTGAGAATACAGTGATAGCATAGAGAATGTTTCACTGGTGTTTAGATTTTTTTAGAGGGATATTCCAAAATACCTACTTTTGTTTTGTGCTCTCTTTTAGTTCTCTCCCCTATGATGGTTTCAGTTTTTTAGGTTAGGTTTTACTCGACTAAAAATCTATTTCATTTCTTTAGAAAGAAAAAAAAAGTCCCTTTGGCCTCCGCAGACACAATTTCAAAACTTTACATTATATGGATGCAAATCTTGCTCAACGTCAAACTTTTGTTTTAAGGTAATTTGGGATGATTTGCAGGAAAAAAAAAATGAAGCCACACAGGTTTATTTTTGTGCAGCGGTGTAGGTGACAGGCTGCAGAGCGCTTCATTTGGACTGCAGACAGAAACGATGTTCAGCAACAGAATTCTGCAAAGCAGCAGCAGCACTATCAATTCTCTTCAATTTATGTCTCCAATTTCCTGAGTTCAGCTTGTGCCAACACCACTGTAGATTTGACAGATGAAGTCCAGCATGTGAAGCCAGCAGCTTGTCTCTCCTGGAGACTCTGCACCTGACATTTTTTTTTTCCTCCCCGTTCTTCACAGATATGCAGTACAATGAATAGCAGTAGCACCTATAATGAACAGCCTCCCCCACCTGAACAAGGAGTATTTCCACTACATTAGTTTCATTGGCATCATGCGGGCAGGAGGAAAACTCACAGCAGGGCTGTGTAACAGTATGGCGTCGACAGCACACTTCTCCACTGGGCTCTGCTTGGGGGCCTGCCTCTCTGTGTGAAGCTCCTGTGTAGGATTAGACACTGGTGTGCAAGTCAAATGGTTCCGAGCTAATGGAGTCTCCACACCTGCCTGATGTCTACATCAGCTCTGCTTACTGTTACTCATGGCCCTCGTATATCAAGCAGACACACCAAGGAATGTGGAGGCATTTCCAAGAACAGTATCTCCGTGATTGCAGACTGTATCATTACTGTGACAATGCTGACCTCAAAACCCTGTGCATGCACAGCGGATAAAAATTACAGAAAGCCATGTTGCATACCTACAGAAGGCTCCTGATCAAAAACAAAAGTAATTTATGACGCTGGAGAGAGCCTTACGGCCTGTAAATCAAACGACATCCTTTAAACATGTTGCACGGAGGCCAGGAAATGTGAAAAATGGCTTTGTTTATCGCAAACGAACCGAACGGGCTCTCGTCAAGCGGCATCAATGCACGGGCCTAAAGCATCCCACAACAAGCGAGCGGGCCGGCTCAAAAACAAGGCGTTGTTGTTGTGGTTGAAATGCCTGTAGTGACGTGGCTTTGATTCAGCGGAGCAATAAGGGGCATCAGAGAGGGGCTATTGCAACATGCAGCAAGGTAAACAGCTGAGGGGAGAGAGAGCCAGGAGAAGGGGAGGAGGTGGAGGAGGGAGGCGAGGGAGTCGCGGAGGGAGGTGACACACGGACCACACATTTTCAAAGTTCACTCTTAAACACAGTACGCTCATAAAAGTACAGGTCCCATTATTCACGGGTGGGATTTCTCTCCCTCTCTTATAGCACGCAGGCAAACAGCCCAAACCCTCGAGCTGTGTCAAATGATGGAGCATCATAATTACGCCCTTTTTATTGGCCATCTTATTCCAGCTATGACTGATGCAGCTCCCAACCATAAAGTGTTTCCATTTGCACTTTCATGTGGCAAACGAGCGGAGAAGCCATGGCTCGCCTGCCTTTCAAAGGTAGGCTTGACAAATATTTATGGCCTGACGCGAAGTCACTTTTAATCAGGGCTGGTGACCTGTTCCTGAGGAATCTGGCTGCTGCAACATGCTTATCTCCTGCGTAATAAATGAGCCTTCAAAGGGCCCGCTGTGCTTGCATTATGCGGTTGTCTAAAAATAATAACTGACACATTTCTTTAGAATCACTCATAATCAAGAACCCCGAGGAGGCAACAGCAGATTCCTGCTGTAACATGGCAGAAATAAATCAATGACCTCCCTCTACTGGTCAGAGGCCAAACTACAGTAGAGCGAATCACCAGCCCTCTGACTCTGTCTGCTTTCATGACCAGAGGAGAAGAACACAGGTAAGCTGATCCAGGCCTGGTCGAGGAAATATTCTGTTAACATAAACCATGCTTCCCCCTTTTTGTGTCTTGGATAACTGCACACTTTAAATAATGCGTTTCTTTTATGAGTCATTGTAAAGAAATTATAGAAAAATCACACACACACACTGGAGGCTGAAAATTGATTACATTCGAAGGACAAATTCTCCACATGCTGCGAGCCTAAATCCCTTTAAAACTCTCAGATAACTTGAATTACCTCGCATACCTCGCAACTTGAAAAGTTAAGACAAGTCCTCGTCATTTAAAAAATATGCTGTAAATCCCCTGTATATTACTGTGGGCAGCTGAGGATGTGATGGATAGCAAAGGAAGCCAAGAAGAGATATGTTGATGAAGTACTATTGATAGAAATTACCTCAAACTTCCAGAGTTCATATCCAAGCCAGTCAAGACTGTAATCCTTTGCTATGGTTTAACTTTTTTTTTCACTATTGTCACCGTCTGAAATCCTGCAGTATGTTTTAAGCTGTCTAGTTTGAAACCGAGATTTATGACACCAATATGTTCTTTTCCATGCTTTAACAGCCTATAAGGCATTACGGGAGGGCTCCCATAGTGAAAACAGATATTTTCCTCCATATTAGGAGTTATGGGGGAGAGCGATCCTTAAAAATGAAGGCCATAAATCATTTCCCTCCGAGATTATACCATTAACAGGAGCATGGTTTTGTCGTTTAGGTCATGCTAATAGTTTGGGCTTGAGGTTGTGGCCGTGGAGCAACTCATGTTCCTATTTGCCAGCGAGAGGGGAGGCATTGTGAGAGCTGAGTTTGTCTTGGTGGTCCTGTGTTAGCGCTTCAGCTTTCTTAGCCTGATCACTGTAGACGTTGTCAGCATCTGCTCTGGATTTCGCCTTTTTTCTTTTTTAACCCCCGTCTTCCAATTGGAAGTTTCTATATTGGGCCTGGTTGTGGTCTTCCTGAGAGACCCCGCGACAAACTATCACAGCATTTTGCACTCTGCAAAAAGCACCGGATGCCAGCAGAGTACATATTAAATTTGTTACTAATTTTAAACTTGGCATGATGGACCACGAAGCTGCCACTAGCTCACTGGAAGCAGGCGGGTTCAGCCCCACTGCGACCACAACCACAATACAAACAAAGCATATGGAACAGCAGCTCCCAGTGTACTACTGACAGTAAATGTTTAGAAAAGGAACTTTTAAAAATAACCCAGTGTAATAGAATTAGTGGGAGAGAGGCGCCTGGCAGCATGTTTTCCCCCTTTTTTTGACTCTTGTACCAGATTAAAATAATAGTTTGAGAAGAATAACCAAAACAAAGGAAAGGATGAGGCGACTGTAGGTCTTTTTTTTTTTTTTTTAGTTTAAGATCATTCTCATGTGTTGCTTGTAGCTGGAAAATCCTCGGATATCTTATTTTACTCATTTTTTTTAATGTTCCCGAGAGGAAAACTTTTGACAGATAAATCTAAAAATCTAAATTTAATAACTTTACTTTGCTATTTTCATCTTGTTTTACATAATGGCAATGAAAAGGACATTAAAAACAGCTGTGAAAACACAGCAGAAGCGATGGGATTTGCGTACACCTCATTTCCTACTTCATCCAACAGTAGAAGTGTGAGCTGCAGACATGGAGTGTTCAGTGTCAGTGTGAAATCTCTGCTATTTGCACCCAGCACAGCTTCACCTGGATATGGAACTTGGGAGTTTTGGTGGGTTTTTTTTGTGACAGGGTTGCAAGGTTTGTTTTATGGATCTGTGTAGCTCCGTGTGTGGCTATTTGACAGTTTGAAACTCACTGTGATGTCCTCTGCTTCTCAGCTCATGGCTATTGTCTGGGTGGCTCTGTTCAGCAGGATGTTGTTTCTTGGCCCCAGCTGTGTCTGTCACCCATGGAACTGCAGTGACCTCTAGAGACAGTTCCCTCCACATACAGTGGTGGAGGCAACCTGAGGTGTTTAGGCACAAATTAGGTGAGGTGAGATGGTGTGTTTGTTTGTGTGCGCGCGCAAATGTGTTGCAGACAGAAAGAGATCACGGGACGGGCAGAAGGGCCAAGTCCGGATGCATGGTTAAACGTGTGTGTGCACGGGTCGAGACAAACATTAAAGCAGAATTGCATGTGCAAAACAACACACCCACACACACACTATAACTTGCGTGCACATCATTCGAAGCGCATACCAGGACTCACATGCACTCACACAGTTAAACAAACACAAAAAGACAAGACCCTGGGCCACCCTGCAGATCACCGTGATCAGTGTGAGAGCCACGTCGTCTCTGATCTAATATGTTTAGCAAACATTCATTTATTCTCCCCAATCAATAACACAGAGCAGCATGTGTTTATGACTCTGCCTTAACTCACTCAGTTCATCTGCAGTTCACTGAAGCTGCAACACAGTTCTCCCTTCAAGCCTCCTCCAACCAATGACCAGTTTATCACTTATCTTTTCCTTCGCAAATTTAGGAAATGGGGGGCAAGGGAGGGAAGGGGGGGGGATGTTATTTTATGTCATATTTTCAGAACAACTCTGTCTGTCTAGAGCTTTGAGTTAAAATCTTTGACACAACTACTGCAGTGGGAGAGAAGCCAAATAGTATTTTACGGTTCCTCTTAGCAAATAGAAAATGTTTTGATAAGGAAGCAGATGGAGATATACACATTTCCAACTCATTTTGATGTGCAAAAACCACCACACCAAGAGAGAGAGAGGGTAACCTTCAGTTGCACTATGAAAGTAGAGGGACTCGAGCTTAAAAAAAAAAAAAAAAAAAGATTTTACGGCATCTTCAAACACGCTGAGTGATTCGTTATGGAGCCTTTACACCCCGAAATTCCCAAGGTAGAAAATTATCCTGAATAAAACGTTCCAAAACGTGGCCGTGAATCAATATCAGATGCGGGCTGAGTTTCATTTGAGGGAAACCGGTGCTTGCTTTAACTCTCCGCTGAGGAACATAGAATATCTAGTAAAGAATAGAGCTCATTCATACTCCCGAGCCCGAGTGCGGCATGAAGGTATTTTATACGGGTAGTTATTATTGTTATCATAATTATCATTCTGCGTGTACCATAAAAGTGGATGATGGAGGATATATGGATGGCTGAGGCTGTAAATAACAGTTGTGGTGGAGGACTGTAAAGCTGTCCCCTCTTTTCTGTGGTAAAATAAATAATGTGTGCACGTGCTCGGTGCACATTTACATCCTGAAATCTGTTTCTCTCTGTGAGGTCAGTAGGTACTGTGATGCTAACTAAAATATTTATAGGCCTTTACTTTAGATTTATAGCTCCGAGTGATTAAAGTCATTTTGATTTTTTCTTTTTTTCTTGCACGATGGTCTTTTTGTATGTGAACCAAGTGAATTCATCTAAACCTAGCAGATAACAGCATGAGTAGACAATGCATATCCCAGGTGTGACTGTGTTCAGCACCGTATGTGTGTGTGTGTGTGTGTGTATTTACAGTGCAGTATCCCATTAGCTATGTACAGTACAGTACGGGGCCGATGCACAGATGCCCTGAGTGGTGCCATACGGCCGATGGCTCATTAAAGCTCAGATGGAAGACATGAATCAAAGGACGAGAGGAGAGGAAACAATCAATCTGCCTAATGGGAATCCCCTGTGAGGAGCGTGGGCCAGCCGTCCCAGTGCAGCTGTAGCCGTTTTTATATGTGACCTCCCAGCTTAAACGACCCACCAAAACGTCCCCGCTGCAGTCGTAGCCGCGGCCACCGGAGAGCACGGGACGCACACACTAAAAGACACTAAAGCCCCACAACAAGCTATTAAGCGCCGGGGGCCTCCCACTGAGTATGTGGGCGCTGAGTGGTGGTGATGTGGTTTCGAAAGCGGAGCCCGGGAGACGTGACGTTCCCCATTCATCTCTGATAGTCTCCTGCACATGTGTCGTCCATATCCTTCCTACCAGGGAATGACACCCGGCTTGATGTGGGGGCCAATCAAAGGAGCAACAGGGACTGGATTTATAGCACGGAGGGCGCCTGTGTTCTAGGAGGCATGCACAAATTGTATGTTTACAGCCAATGTGTGAGGTTGCGGCTATGATTAAGACATCATTGTTGTGGTGCAAAATAACTCGCACTTCCCGGGGTCAAGGTTAGTTTTCGTGCCACAGTTTACCTGAACTTTCCCCCCTTTCCACTTTGGACAGCTTTCAGAAGCTTTGATCTGCCACGCTGCATGCTCTCTGCCTGCAGAAGACTACTTATCTATTCAGTGTGGAGTTGCCAGCAGCCCTTTAAGAATCGAGTTATGCTAAACAGAGGTTGATTTAAACCAGAGGTTGACCTCTGACCTTAGCTTAGAGGATAATGTCCCAGGCAAGGAGAGCAAAGTCCTGTTACCGTCCATGAATCAGGCCCCCACCGACATTATTTCAAAATTGCTTAGTTGCATGGAACTCCCTTTAGTGCTGAACGGACTTTCATAAAATTGATTTTCTGAGTACACCCTTTTAGCAGCTATAAGCTTGAAATATGAACCCTTCATTGCTGAAAGCATTTCATTTTTTTGCCCCTGTGACTAATGATCCAGGGAAGAAGTGTGTTTGAAATTCTCCTCGGCAGCCATTTCCATAATTAAACACTGCTAATTATAGAGCTTTGGCTGACTTTAAACAAACAGGCACAGTTGCCGAGCATGCTTTCACGCCTTCCATTTGGAAATTTATGCAAATTGTGCCCATATCGTGTGTTTTCTTAGATGAAACTGACAACATTAGGACACGTTGCTCGTGCTCACAAAGATCAGACACCAACACAGAGAGTAATGCTGAGGAGAAACTGACATGCCAGTGGTGGTTTGAAGGAAATACCCTGCACAGGTACGATGTTCTGCACAATGAGGATCAAAGCGCGCACTGCAAAAATATCAGATGATTGAATATGTTCACATACATGTGTGTATGTGTGTTTGCGCATACATGAATATGCATTTATTCATTACTATGAGTGCCCTATGCTAGGAAAAAAAAAGAAAAAAAAGAAAAAGCCCCTGTCTTGGCCAACAAACAGTTCTGCATTGTTGATTCTAGTGCAATGATACTGCTTGTCAATTTATCAGTCTTTGACAGCAAGCCACTAGAAGCCATTATAACAGACAAATGAAAATTATATATGAAGATTAACATCAAGTCATTTGTTAGGGAGAAAATAATACTGCTGGAAATAAACAGGGCACAGAACTGAGAGCTATGCTGCCAGTAATTCACACATCAACAGCATTTAAATTATTAAAAAGATTGGAAATCATAATTGGCCATATATTTTTCCCATTCTTCTCTACACAAATGGCTCGCCTGGGGTACTTGACATTCAACAGTGGTTTGTAATGTAAATGACAGAACGTATTTTCTCCATATCTTAACAGCGGATGGAGTGATTGACTACTGAATATAAGCAAGCTACAGGTGGGGGTCAATTATCATTTGAATAATCGAGCATCAGTGGCTGCCTGGCTTGACTGTGAAGTGTGACACATTTTTATCTCTATGCATTTCAATGAAGTCAGACTGGTACATAAAAGGTTATCACCTAGGAAACATATTTGCCTAGGCGCAAGTTAAACAGGCAAGTGAGATCAGCATAGATATTCAATTTAACCAGTCAACCCTGACCTATAAATATTTCAACAAAACCCAATGAGGACCCCTCCCTCCTCCCCAACCCCCTTCTTTCCCTGCTTTGATCCAATTCCATTTCAGCAGCGGGAGATACGAGGGGAAGAGAGGGAGGAAGGACGTGAGGGGGAAAAGAGGGGAGGTATGAGAAAAGAAAGTCAAGCACATTGTAGCTTATCTATTAAGTGAATTGTTTAATGCATCTGCCATCTTCTCACCCTGGGGATGAGCGCCGAGCGAGAGGGGAGGAAAGGGGACAGATTTACACTACAGGGCATTGGTGGCTCCAAAGTTGAGGAAGAGACGTAGACTAATCTATAGTTGTGAGCTGACAAATCTGGCCTGACACGGTGCTCTGTAGCGGGTAGACTCAGGAGATGGGCATTAATCACACCGTGTGCTCTGCTGAGAGCACAGGCACACTGGGGACACCTCAAAGTGAGCTGGAGGTTATACAGGCGAGAGGATTAATCAATACAGCCCCATAATAACAGCCAACCAGCAGCACTTAAAGCCCCACCGGTACCGAGGTACAGCGCAGTCACCCCGGCCAACCCGCTCAGACGCTCGCTCTCGGAAGGCAGAGGAACGCACGCACACCTGTACGTCTCCCCATTCAAGACTGTGTGAAAGACATTTTGTAGTCGGAGATCTATAGAGCTCAGTGCACATTCACGAACATGTAGACACCTCAGGCGAAAAGGAGGCACAGAATCAATACAAATGCATTCATTTCCTCGCTTTTGTCAGCGAGGGTTCCGCATAAGAGGTGAAAGTACATTTTTTTTCTGGGTGGTAATAATTAGGCTTAATTTTATTTCCATGCAAAGAACTGAAAGATGTCTGGACAATAAAAAAAAAAGCTGTTTTTAGTGAGGATGACACTCTTTTTCTAAAAGCGAGGTCAGGAAATCAAAATTTGCACTTTGCACAGAGAGCCTTTCACATGCATACAGACCTCCATCTCATAACCTCACGTCACCTGAGAGCTGGATATACGCCCTACAATGCCACACTGTGCTGTGATTACACCGCTGCCTTGCCAACACCGAGCTGACAAGCCCCCCAGCTGGGAGTGTGCTAGGTGGAGGGTTGGCGGGGGGGGGGATGAGCGTCGAATGTGAGATAACTGCGGTCACCAGTGTGCAACGAGCCCCAAAAACTGGCTCGAGCGTTCTATCAATGGCCACCCCGCCCCTCCCTCTTTGTAGGAGTCTGCCACCCAAAGAGACCTCGATCAGCGGCCCCCGGCCTGACAGCAGATCTGTTAGCCCACCTCCCCACCACCACCACCACCACCGCCGCCGCCGCCTCCTCACTTTATACAGCCAGTAAGCAGACAGTGTAGCAGGAGGTGAAAACTCCAGCTATTTGTCAACGTGGCGCCCGTGTCAAAATGTCAGGCCCGGGGACATTCCCCCGTGCAGCTGGGCTGTTAGCTAAGGAGACAGGCCGTATGGTCGGAGCAGGAGCATGCTGTCAGCGACCAGTCAAACTGCCTGAGACCGGCAATCAAGAAGCTCTTTCCCTCTCTCACTCTCCCTCTTTATCTATCTATCACAACTCTCCTCCATGTGCTCACTCTGACTCTTATCTATCTGCAGCTCCTTTTTTTTCTCTCTCTCTCTCAATCTCTCCTGTTCACTCTCATGCTGTCATCCTCCTCAGCCTCTCCATTTTTTTTAATCTAAATCTGTCAGCCCTTCACGTTTCCTCTCCTGTTCATATTTCATCTTCAACCTATCCTTCTTTATCTCTTTCCGTCTACAAACATAGAAATGGAAATCCTTTTTTTTTTTTTTTTTTAATGTATACATTCAAAATTATTGACCTGAAGAGGCCTACAGTATCTCCATGTTCTCTTCAGCACTGTATTATTTTTTTCACAGTTTGAAAATACAAAGGGGAGTGTGGAAGAAAATGAGGGTGAGCAAAACAAGAGCACAAGAACTTCCTAAATTCTGGATAAGCCAGAAGCACATATTAGGATTTAGCCAAAAACTGACAAGGGGCTGCTACTTCAAAATATTATCCTTACGTCGTGAACCGTGTTGTTTGTGGCAGACTGATAGATCGAAAACAACTCTTAGGGGTAAAATCTCATATAGCCAAATAGTAAACATCTTTGTATTTGCTTGAAGTGCCAAGTCTGGTGGTAATTTCATTGTCTATCAGCCTGGCTGAGATACGCCGTCCCAGGAGGGTACCAATCCGAAAAGATTAAGAGCTGAAATAACAATAACAGAAAATCAAATCAAGTAACATATGAGACGTGAAAAAACAACATTAACTGTATTCATGAGCGACAAATTCATTGCTCTATCTTTTCTTAAGCTCCTTTGACTTGGCATTTACTAGGAGAGGGTGGAGGATTTACTGTGGCAAAATGCAAACAGGGTATTTATGGGTCAAACACAGCCTAGCTGGCTTTATGGCAGATTATGCCCTTTTTTTCCAGAGGAGAACACAAATTCAGTTTGATAACGCTTTGATAACATTTTGCAGCATTTAATTCTGCATTTTATTAGGTCATATAGGCAAGAATTGTACAGGATTGGAACGAGGCGGGCGGTGGGGGGGGAGCGTAGGGATGGCTGAGCTTTAATGACAATTTTGACAGTGTTGTGATTGTTTGCGTGTGGGTGTGGAATGTATGTTTGTGTCTCTTCTTCGGGCTTGCCTACCTCTCCCCTTTTCTGTCCATTTTGTTTTTCCTATCTTAACACCCCTCCCAGAGTCCATCTGGTACCTTTTGCTCCCCCTCAGAACGTGGGCTGGTGGAATTCCCTGGCCTAATTAATGAGCAGACAATCACAGACGGCCAAAGGCTCACATGTCTGTCTCTGTTCACCACCTTGCCTCAGGAGGCCCGTTATTGAAAAGGGAAATAAATTAGATCAACTGGACAGAATGTACCAGCCAACAGCATGAAATGTCACACACAGTTTTTGACTGAAATAGGTTTTTGAAAGGTGATTAGATGCTTTTAGATTGCAGTTGCTAATTGCTAATATTTTGTGATAACAGTGAAAACCTTTAATCATTTTCATTTGAAGGGGTAAAATGTTCCTGTTTACTCCAGAATTCTTTAAAGACAATGGATTGCAATTTTCTTTTTTAACAAATATGAGATGATAAAGGTCCAACATATTTAGAAACCAGTACTATGTAGCATTATGGTAGCCATCATAGTCCCACAGTGGAGTTGTGTGCACTCGCGTTTGCTTGGGTCTTCTCCAAGTTATGTGATTTCTTACCCCTGCCAAAGACAAATCTACACTTTGATAGGTGCAACTGACTGAGTCATTATCTGTCTTTGTGTGTTTGCCTGGTGATGGACAGGAGATTTCTCCATTAATTTTTCTTGGGTTTTCTTTTTTTTCTGCATGCTGGGAGAGGCTCACCTGGATCCCAAAGAGGACAAGTTTCTACAAAAGATGGATGGATAATGTGATGAAGTCATGAATGCTCAAGCAGAAATACAAGACTACGGTTGCTGTAAGGCTATTCAGACTTCCACATCAGGATCCAAAAATCATATCAATGATTTCATCACCCTCTTCCTTCCCAAGTGCCAAATAAGCCCCGGAGAGCTTGTGAGACAAGAGTGCAAGGAGTTACAAAAAGAGCCGGGCAGAGAGTTCTCTTGCAGTCTGTCTGGCAGAGTGAAAATGAACAAGAAATTATGTGTTTGAAAATATTTGCCTTTTTCTTGTCTCCTTTTGAGCTGTGACATTATTAGTCATGTGGTACATCAATCATGCAGTGAGTTAATGACACATCCAGCCCATGAATCTTTCAGCTCCTTTCCCCAACTTCAACAGGGCATGCTGGGGCTGTTCCTGCTCAGCAGCTGCTGGAGCCGGGCCGTGCCGGAGCCTGGGTGTATTTGCCAGCACCAACACTTTGATCTCAGCTTGTGGAACAGATAGCTGTGAGGCTGGGCCTGGATCTGGCGAGGCTGGAACCTGGATGGTGTAGTGGTGCACTCACAGGAGCTCGCTCCCATAGGGCCGACTCTCCCCCTGCTCACTCCCATAACCCTGGTATGTGACCAAAAACTGACCAGAAACTTACTTACATGTTGCAAAACACAGTGTTTGCTCAGTGCTGCATTTAAGATATCAGTTCCAATGTGTGTGTAGAAATATTTCCTTGAGTGCTTCCTTTACGGTTTAAAAACCACAAAAATGCTCAGCTTGAATAGGATAAAACTAGTCAAACACACCAGCTTGATCTTTGACATTCTCCACCAGTATGTTGCTGCAATAATAAAGCCAATGCAGCAGGCGGTATTTCCATGTTTTTGCAATCAACCCTACGGCCCTACGGCCGTACTTCCTATCAGTTTTGTTTCCGAGGAGCCAGAATTTAGGAACAGCCTGCTCCATTCACACTCCCTGGGCAGCTCCACTGACATACTTTCCCTGCTAATGGGGCCACCTGCAGGTCTGCACAGGGTGCCGTCCGGACAGTGTCAGAGGGGAATGCAGACAGAGCAGGCGGTGACGTGGGCGGGTGGTGGTGCAGGGCATCTGTGACTGGCACCAGCATAAGAGCTCTTTCATTTCCCCCTGTTCTGCTGAGTGCCACGGGCACACACACAGAGCCAGGCGCTGGTACAGGCCAGTGCACCAACACATGTCAGGAAATACTTTCTCTGTGATCTGAGCGAGCGGGGCCCAAGCTAATGCTCCCCTGACATTTGGACAGCAGAGTGAAAGCTGCAGAGAATGTGAAAGAGAAAAGGATCATACATAAATTCCACAGAGACGGCCACTAATTTTACTCCTAAACATTTTAAACATCAGAAAGCTGACATACATTGTAAGTGTGGTGCTTCAATAGATGTAGAATCACTTGATTGTCAGTCATTTGAAGTGGCCTATTTGCACTTAATCCAAATTTTACTGTAGTAACTTATAGGTGATAGATGTTAATGAGGTAATTTACAAAACAAAGGAATGCTACAGAATACGACACAATACAGTGAGTGGCTTTTTTAGGTGGAATAAATGGTTGGGTAACAACTGCTTTGGATAGGTTGACATCCAAGGGTTAAGGTTGACTAATGATCATTTTTGTTTCGTCTTTTTTCAAAAAACACACACACTGACTGTTGATCAGACCAGAAACAGGGAATGAACGGCTGTCTCTTAGGTTAATGTTGGATGTTTTGCTAACCCATTCATCACCCCAACCTCCTCCCCACCTTATAATCAGTGCAGCTTTATCACTGCATCCTAAACATACGGTGTTTGGAGGTGCTTGTTGTCAGTCTCCTTGGGAGGACAATCTTGATAGATCATGATACAATTACATTAAGATGCCACACAACACAACACACTACAGTGCAATGTGAGGAGATACAGTATGACACGAAGCAACGTGATATGTGACAACACAACATGACGCAATGTATTATGATGCAATCCGAAGCCATATGATACGACATGATACAATACAGACTAATGCCTGACTATATAACATGACAGCATGATACAATACAAGGTAATACCTTGCAATTGGATATGACAACATGATACAGCATGGCGTCACAATACAAACTATTGTATTATTTACACATCTTATTCATATCCAATTCAAACATTAATAACAGTTCTTTACATATTCACTAGCTACAAGAATGACATGTTACACAGCATCTGTGGAATCATTTAATTACCAAAACTGAGAATGCTTATAAAATGAAAAGTAGGTTTGTAAGATTTCATGTGACCTATCTTTCCACAATACTCATACTTGTTTTTTATTTGTATATAACCATCAAAAAAATAAGAAGAACACCTTAGAATTAGTCCGTTATAGCTATAGTCGGAGTGGGTCCTCTTCCATGGGGTCCACCATGTTGTACCGCCATCTTTCTACAGAAGCCCAGAAGCTACAAACCAAATCCAAGCTCCCATAGGTTCCTTTACCCACAAATCCTATACACTGCATCTTTAAACTTGCACTGAAGAACCTGGAGTCTTCTTTTGGAGGGTAAAATGTATAATTCAGTGTAGTGGATAAGGTTGATACTGTTTTTTTTAGACTGTCTGATTACAGACAACCCATAGCAATAATTGCATTTTAATTTGTGTATTTATAGCTATGATTACAAAAATAAAGTTCACAGTAGGAACCCACCGAGCAGCAGCAGCGATAAAAAAAAAAAAAAAATACAGGCATTCAATTAACAAAGCTTGGGAACGCCTGCTATCTGGGGTGTAATTTCCTTAAACACCATCCTCAGCAGTTAAAGACGGGTGGTAGGGAGAAAACACTGCAGTTCTGACACACTGCACTCGGCCAGACGTGAAAATTTATGACTATGCTGTGCCCATTACAACAGAAAATCATCCGTTTTTTAAAGGAAACCTATAATATTCTTGACTGCTGGAGTCCATAGGTTTATTTATATAATTTAGTCTCTCATCTTGCAGTCAAGTTCATAAAAGCATACCTCTTTGTGCGTAAATATATGTGCCGTGAGCCATTTCTTATTTATTACACCTCCTTGAGGTATGTTGTGAGGGTAAAGAATTAGATATAGTGATTATGAACAAACTATACTCTAAGGCTTTACTTGTAATCTAACATAGCTGATCACAGTCTGATATGGAAAAATAATGCAACAACTGTTTATTACCAATACAGTCTTTAAAAGCGTTTTGTATATAAGCCCATCTATTCCCTCATTGTCTCTCACACACCTACACAAACACACCTCTAACAATACAGCAATGTTGGGGCAGAAAGAGTCCTCAATCAAGCAAATATTCAACCTGAAATCATAATATTATTTGTGACATTCACAATCGAGCAAACAAGAACTATCAGTCGAACAACGTCTTCACTGCAATAACTTGACACGATCTCATCACTGAGCCATAATTCTTGTCGACAGGCTGCTAAACACACATTTGGCTGTACACAGTTCACAACACAGGCCATCACAGAGAGCGGAAACCCGACTCTCCATTCAGAACAAAGTGGAAAAACGCAGGTCGAGTTAAGAGGGAATCAAAAGGAGAACGATTTAGAAATTCAAGGGGATCGAATGGTAGCTTTATTAGGAGCTGAAGCCGCAGGGCTAGGTAGAATGAAAGCCCGGTCTGTGCTGGGCCTAACTGGGCAGGTCAGGCAAGACACCCAGTGAGAGAGAGCACTCAGGCCTGGAGGAGCCTTCACACCGTCAACCAAACCCTCAGGGGTCATCCCTCCCTCCTTAGACGGAGCATACCGCCGCACTAATGTCTTTCTCAACAGGTACAGTGAGCAGGGGGGCAGCCAGGTAACCCAACGCTGATGGGATCAGTCAGCCTCTCTGCAGGCCGGGCGGTCATTTTTTCTGATCATCGTGTTAGCACGGTCACTTATGAGATGGCAAGCTTTTAAGTGAATGGGCTAAATGAACGGGAAAGCCACTGCTCTGAGCGGCAAATGCAGGTGACGACAATTCAGGTCAAAGATTATCTCGCGTCTTGCAGGGGTGTGTGGAACAAATCCAATTGTTGCAGCAGGGACAGAAAGTAAAGCAGGCCAAAGAGGATATCATTCATAATTACAAGGCTTAGCCAAAGCAAATGCTCCCCCACAGAGAACTGCAACAATGGCCTTAATTACATTTTTTCCTCCAACCCCACCTCAAAGTAAAAACATGGATGACAAATTTGGCATTGGGATTCCAGCTCATGGCTACTCTCTGTGCCAATTTCACTTTTTTGCTTGTTGCCAAGACAAATCATATTAACACGTTACTAAAGAATACTAAAACCTTTTGGCAACACACCAACGTACCGGTGCCAGTAAACTTCATTAAAGCGAAAAATGCTTTTAGGAAACCTTTTCTCAGTTGCAATTATAAATAAGTTCCTTCATGGAGCCCCCCGTCATGGGTGGGCTAGCAGCCCAGGGGCCACTGGCGTGCAGACAACTGATCACTAGTCTGAATGGAAAGCAAGCCCAGGGAGCCAGCTCAAGTAACTGCTTTGTTACTGAATAAATGTCGCTAGCAACAAAGTTCACAAAGGACCATTTGTCAACATGTTTATGCAATAAAGGTCCATAACTATGGTGACGACAGCCAAAAAAAAAAAAAGTGTCTGAGCCCGTCAGGGAGAGGAAAATAGCCGTTCTGACATAACACAAAACAACCTTGGTGGGGACTGGCTAATAGTACTCGGATTGAACAGCACAAAAGACTGCTTGAATACTTGATCCACTACAAACGTGTAAGGTGAGACGACAAGAGCTCCCGAGCACAACAATGCAGGAGACTCTTACATATTCCCGCCAAAGGCCTCCGTCTCTGGCTGCCGTCACTACTGATAAAAATGAAAATCTCCCTGAGTTGCTTTCCCTAATTAAATCGAGCTAAAACACACTGAATATGCAATTCACAAGTGTTTCACAAATCTGGCAACGCTCTCAGTTTTTCTGCCTCCTTATAGACCCCAGAGGTATGGGCAGGCACATAATAACATATTAATTTAGTTTTAAATTGCATTATTTATTACTTCATTTATTTGCTTAAGAAGCACTGGGAAACTTGCACGTTTTACCTGCCTGCAAATTAGCTCTCTATTGAGACACACACACATATCGTATGCACATAAATACATTCGTAAGGATTGCAGCGGACCCAGTAAAGATCTGGGTTACTAGACCCGTAAGAAGTCAAACAAACAGCTCAGAAAATTACTAAATTTTCTGTGGAACATTTTCTGTTTCGAGTTTAGCCTCTTATTGTGCAATCTTTGCAATAAGATTATGACACCAAATCTTCTTTGGTGTCATAATCCCACATAATACCTGAAGTGTCATGACAAAAACACAGACAAAGACTCTTCCTTTCTCTTCCTCTCTTGTTGAAAGATAATTGGGGGGAAAAAGTGTTGCATTAAAGAGTACAAGTCTTCGCCGAATTTCTGTGAAGACATAAGGACTGTTGTGCCTCGTGTGTCAACATGTTTCCACTTTGTACAAGTTGTCATTAAGCGTTTTTCAAAAAGGTATCAGAACAGTAACTGGGAGTTTGCCTCCTTTTCATATCCTTATTAGATAAGGGAAGCTGGTGAGGGTTGAGACCCACGGTGACAATCTATTAGGATCTTTTTATCTACAGCTTGCCTCCTGAGACTTGCCAGAGACACGGCTATGAATGAGGGAGCTGTTCGAGGAGGCCAACCAAAGGCGGGCCGCTGTCCTTGCCACTCCATCACTCGGTGACCCCTCCACGGGACACGCCAAACCAATCGGCAGAGAGGCCTTTAAGAAAATCACCCTACCTGTCCCAGTCAATCCCCATTCAGTTAGTGGAGCCCTTCCTGATGGGCAGGGCTGGGGGCAACTGTAGAAGGGCCTTCATTTTGGAGAGGCCATTAATCTTTCTTCCCTTCTCTTTCTGACACCTGAACCATACCCACCCAGCAGTCAGCCACTTCACAACAGCCCCTTCTCTGGTCCCAATAAGATCTGATCAGAGCCACGTGGCAGGCTGCCTGCAGAGAACCAGCACCACTATGCTACCTCCAAACACATGTACGAACACACACACACACACACACACACACACACCATGTAAAAAATACTGTATATACTGACACAAACATACACTTTCTCAGCTCACTAACAGGAAACCATCTGAGACTGACACTGACAGCAAGCCGATCCCCTCCCCTCATCCCTCCCACACTCACACAAACATCTCTACCTCAAAATTTCGATCATTGTAGTCAGATGCCAAACGGAAGGGAGCTGGGGAGGTTTTAGAGATGACTTCCGACACTCACTGCAAACGAGGCACCTTAAAGATGCTCTTGAGGATGGGGGTTTACCTAAATGCACGTTTGTTTGAACACACACAGGTGCAGTGAAACCCAGATGTTATTCCTGTGTTACTGACACTAAAATGATGTTTCTCACTTAAAACCCTGATACCGATGCTTCCTCGTGAACTGGGTGGATGATGTGATGACAGTAAGTTCAGAGGATGCTGATGATGTGCAGTGATACGACAGCTTACAGCTGTGATACCTGTTTAGACAAACCCTCTGACAACAAGATGTGTCACTGAGCAAGGCTTTAGCACAGCCGATTCCCTCATAACAAGATGCGGATTTGCTTGCCTTAGAAGTATGGAGACTAGTCTCGAAGCCTCTCTTATGACGGTTAGCGCTAAGCCACAATGTTTACACAGCCCCTCCGGGCTATTTCACTTTCCAGCACCAAAATAGCAGTCATCTCCCAAATCTTCTTGTGAGGAGAGAGAGTCTCATTGATGAGGATAAGAAGAGAAAGGGACAAGACAAGCTTGGGGATTAGTGGCCCTAAACTCCTGCACAGCACACTCCACCGTCTGGTACTGTGCATTGAGCCGTCTTGACAGGAGGGAGCCGTATGGCAATTGAGGGGGTTAGGCGGGGTCATGGAGCGTTGCTCAGCAGGGATTAGGAGGCGTGTGGCCCCCTTCACTTTTAATCAAACCCTCCCAATCAGGTCAGATTACAATAGGATAAGCAGGTTCAGCACATTGTGTGGTTAAGACTTCTCTCTTGAAGGGCCTCCCAAAAATCTCCTCCTCCCTGCAACAAGAGGAGGTCTGCATTATGTGAAGAGAATGCGTATTGTTTTCATAATTACACGATGAAGCAACATCTAGAAATACAGTACTGTTATGGCGACTTTTCTATGATTTATGTGTAGCACTTTGTTAAATCCTTTTTTGTGTTACACCCTTTTTTCAAAGGGCTTGCAGGAGCTTTATCCAGTCCCTTTACACTCTTGCTCTTTTTTTTTTTTTCCACCAATGTCCCTCAGGGCAAATACTCTTCCCTTTAATGCTACCCTTGTACCGCACATTTGATTAAATTTGTAGAAACTTTATGTTCAGCAGGTTAGTCATAGCTAATTCTTATTTGCTGGTCATCAACAACACCTGGCGGTCAGGTCGGTTTTAGTTTTTTTGCGGGTTTTATTAGCAAAGAAAAAGAAAATTGGTTGACGTCTTAGATGTGCGCAGCTGCTGGTTTGATTCACACGCATCTCTTTAGATCCATGCGAGGCAGATCACAGAGGGGTTTTGTCACAGCTGACTGTTTTACTAGTTGTTTCAACTTTGCAGAGATTTTCTGAAGAGTTAGGTAAACAGTGTTAACAAGGTAGAGGTTTTCATGGTCTGACTGAACAAAAACCAGAGACGAGGCGCCTTTGCCTGCGATACCATCCAGCACGATCGCTATCCTTAATCTGGGAGTCTGGCTGCATACCTTCTGATTTCTCTGTTAGAACATGGATAGAAGAGCGGCCCGTGGAACTTCAAAGGGGCAGGGAGACGCACATGGCTGCTAATTTTTCAGACTGGGCATATGTGGCGGAGAGTGTGGATTTGAGGCTCTCCTCTCACTTCAAAGCCGGGCGCCTTAAAAGGTCTGGCTGTGTTTTGACGTGGATCTGCAGAGGTGAATGAGAATCAAGCACCCGCTGCAGACCCTTCAGAAGTCAGGCTCACTCTGTTTAACCCCCCCTCCCCGATTCTCCCTCTGCACACACTCTCTCCTCCCTGCCTTGACAAAGAGAAGAAGAAAAACAAGAAAATTCAATAATGCCTTTGAGAGGCAGGATTACCTGAGGAGACGCCTGCACTGCTATGCCGCGAGTGAAATCTCATGTGCCCTCCTCTCCTTCTGCTCTCACCACATCCCTTCCTCCTTTCACTCCTCTCTCTCTCTTCTACTCCCTAGCTTGGCTAAAGACAGCCCTCAAAAAGCACATCAAAACTCTCCTTTGATGCCATGGCAGGCAATTAACCCCTGGAGTCCAAAATTACAGATTGCTTGGGATGTGACACATTTTGGATGGGTGGGGTGGCAAGTGTGCATGTGCCTGATTTTAAGGGGGTGAGGGTGGGATTGGGGCGGGTGGGTGGGTGGGTGTATTGTTTGTTTGTTTTAAAGCAGGCTACTTCTTTAATGAAGTGATGCCGTGGCAGATTTGAGACAACCCATTTCTGTCAGTTTGAAAAGTAAAGTAGGGTAAACCTCTAGAGAAAGGGCTAGCTTCACCGGAGGAAGTGTTTGCACTCGATTATTTGTACTCCTGCTCACTTCTGATGAACAATGCTGCAATACAGACGGAACAAAGGAGCCAGGCTCCTTGCGAATTTTAATTAAGTCGTGGGCGCAGCCAAACAATGATGAGGTCTATCCCAATTTCAACTGTGTTTTTGTGTCACTCACTCCTCTTGTGTTGCTTTGCATAAAAAATAATTAGGCTGGGGTTGGAGCACTGGTGTTGGATGGAGCTCGCAGATAAAGCCCAGCGTTCCCATGACTGATGTAGGTGATGGAGTACATTATACATCACTGGGTGTAAACTGAGAACGAACGCCATGTGTGGCTTTGGCACCGCAAAACGATTTACAAAATGACTCTATTTTGGAGACTTGTCAGTCGCAGGGCAGGTGTGTAACAAGCCTTGCCAAGTAATGCAATGGCACTGTGGTGGAGGTGTGACAAACGCTACACGATGTGACAAGATGTAAGCCCAGTCATCCAGTGTGCCGTGACTGGTGACCCCTGGCAACGGGGGCTGTTTTGCCTGTACGGCTGTTACCGTCCTCGCGGCTGACATTAAAAACATCAAAACACCTGAGACCGTCAGCAGAAGGCAGTCAGGCCCAACGGTCCTGAGCTCGCCAGATAAAACATGGCACTGGCCAAATAGCACTGTTAAAGCCAGAATAAAATGATGCACACACACACACACCTATTTGCCTTTGCTTTTACATTTTATTCGTCTTGTGAGCGAGAACCTGCCACAGCTTTGAGTCCCGTTTGTGGGCTCTTCGGCCTGCCAGCATGAGAGTTAGCCGTCAGTCATGGCAGTCCTCACCTCTGTTGTACTTGTGACGAGGCTGCTGGACACACACTCGCCTGCATGATTACCCAGCTGCAAGCAAACATGCAAAAGTCTGATCTAAACAATTAGTGCATATGACAGTACCAAGAGTAACACTTCAGCTTTTCTCTGCTGAGGACAAGTCATTTTTTCCTCCTTCGCTGCAGACTCTCAGCTTTTTTTTTTTTATAACCCTGCCAGACACCAGCAAAGACTTCTGATCTCCTCAAGACATTGTTTCTTTCCTTCGCGCCGCCCTCCCCTGGCAGACAGTGAGATTACACAGTGATTATAAGCAACTCAATATTGTATGACAACCTCTTCCACGTGAGGGACTTACAATCATGTTTCATTAATTCAGCTTGAATGAGGCCTCATTTCAAGCATAGGGAAGCTTAAGATTTGTGTGAAATTAATAACATAACAGATGTCTTCAGAATATCGGATCTCGCTGCTATAAATAAGGGAAATCAAATTTTCGGGGGAAATAAATAAATAAAAGCTTCAGAAGTGGGCTTACAGGGGTGGCACCTAATAGTTCAAGAGCTCTTCCCTTACATGGTGCATTTTAAAGGTACCAGAGGGGGTGTCAAGTGACAGATTTGTATCAAATGGCCTTATTTAACACTGCCTTTCGGCTTTAATACCAGCAAGCCAAAACAAGCATCGTGTTGGATATTTCAATAGGATGTAATCACCCGGGGAGCTTGCTGAAACATGGTATGCATCAGAGCTTTCCTTTTTTTTTTTTTTTTAATTTTCATGAGTTGCCATTACTTCTCATCTATTCTTTTCTTCTGTAACAAAATGCATCTGTGTTTCGAAAATGTCTCACGCACTTTGTTCAAGCTCAGGGAGCCCTACACAAGATAGCCTCGGGCCAGAACCGCTGTACTCCCTTTCCCTTTTGTGTGCACTGTCTCTCTGCATAGACTAAATATGGGGACAAGAGCTTCACAGCCTACTGTCTTGCATGGTGCTGCCCTCCCCAGGTACTCCACCAGCGCAGCTCAAACAGAGGCAGTGGGGAGACAGCATTTCTCCGCTTCAAAGAGGGGGGAAAAAGATAAATCATTCAGGTTGGGCTTTTGTTCCAATATGCCACGGAGCTGCGATCACAATCCCTTTTTCCACTCTCTTTGTTTCCCAAACTAAAGCGTCTGGATGTGACAGTGAATCTAACTTCCTCTGCAGGTTGTTTATGCAGCTCAATCACTATAATTCTTCAAATTTGAAATGACACCATTGACATGCTTGCTTTTAGGAAAGTGGAGCCGTGAGATCTTCATGTGCAAAGATTACCGACTTGTCACTTAAAAAAAACAAGTATATACACATACACAGTGTGTATTACAAAAAATAAACTTTTGTATATATTTAAATTATTTATTTCTCGCACTGTACAATAAAGGCGATGCGGAGTGACAGCTCTGAAAGGGAAATGTGATTAAAATATAATTAATAGAAGTTAAACTGACAATAATCTTTGTAATTGTTGAAGCTATTTGAGCTGAGACAGATAGTGATTTACTCTGTAATTAATTTAATCACATTTCTTCTGCTCCACTAAGTCGGTTGAACCACGAATTCAACTTTTTGTCGTCCTCACTGAAGAGGGCCTGTATTTATTCGCGCTCTCGGTCGGCGATGTGAGCCCTGTGTACGTCTTTGTCGGGCGAAGCTGCAGAACTCGAGCCTGGTTAAGTCATTTAAAGGAATACAATGCAAACAGAAAAAACAATAAAGGAAAATCAGAGTTATTAAATTGGATATTGCGGTAATGCATAATCTAACTTCATCTCAATGGATCCGATGGAAATTCTTTGTTTAGCCAGAGAGGAGCTGAGGCACTCTAATCATTGAAAAACCAATTCAAATTTATATGAGAGCTGGGTCTATGCAAAAATGGGCGGATGGAAGAATGAGGTGTAGGGGTGCATTAATCTTTATAACGTTATTATTTTTTCTTCATTTCGAGAATAACAATTGTCTGCTGTATAATAGGATCAAAGTGAGTTTGCTAATAATGTCTGAAGAAGAAGGGGCTTACTGTATGTCAGTCAAACACTTTCTAATGGTGTCTAATTCAGTCTGAACTCAACAACCCATCGCACCGCTCGTTCTGCTTTACACATCAATGGGCACAGTGGCCCTCCAGCTCCTGCCGAGAACACAGTGGGGCAGAATAAAACACAGCATTGTGCTAAACTGTCTTTAATCTATTCACTGTTAGGGCTCGGCTAATGTTCAGTGTGTCCGTTTTATAATGACATCCAGGCAACAACTAGTACAAATCTTAACATCCATTTGTACATTCTTGCTACGTCGCACCAGCACACCATGGAAGTTGTAAAGAAAAAGTCTCGTAGAAAGAGAGCACTGCTTGCATAAATTCAATTTTTTTTTTCTTTGATTGACACCCAGATACATCAGGTCATGGAGATGGGTTGGGATAGTTGAGGCATGTGGTGGAGGGGGTTGGTGGTGGTGGTGGTGAAGGCGTATCAATGTGACATGGTGTTCATTTACTAATAAATAGGGGAAGGGAGGGTGACAGAAGGACCAGAACAGGGGAAAGTGTTCCTGCTTATTGCCCCTGGGGTGATGAGTGGAGAGACATGGAGCCCAGAAGCTCTGGCCACTTGCCAGCGCTAACTGTACTTGTCCCGCTCCTCCCTGCTGAGAGAACATCCATCTCCCTCCTCAGCCTGACACTCCGTTTATTCCCACATTCATTTGTCATGTCCCCAATCAGCTGGATGAATAGAAATGCTGTGACCATGATGGATGGTGATTCTAATTAAGACACCCCCCCCCCCAAAAAAAAGATCTACACTCAACTTGAGATCCTATTTTCCTTTTTTTTTTTTTTTTTTTCACCCTTTCTGTTTATCTAATAAGAGGGTACCCCCCGTCTTTTTTTTCCTTGCTGGTGGTGACTGATGGCCTATGCACTCGCTGTCAGTCAGCTGTAGGTCATCTGACAGCAGAGAGAGAGAGAGAGAGAGAGGCAGAGGTAGGATGGGGAAATGGGGGGCAGCCGAAGTAACTCTGGACCCAGGACGCTTTTGTTTGTTTGTTTGCTGTGTTTAAAACAAAGAGCGCATGGCATTGAGAATTCCATCTGAAGGAACTCCCCTCAGAGATTAGTTATTCAAAGGCATGCAAATGACATTGCCATGTGCTGGTTTACAAGGGGGTTGTGTTCATTTTGGATCTGCTTAATTGCTTCATTTCTAAAATAACTTCTCTGTTGTTTACCAGCACAATACAGATAAAGGCCGTGTATAGCGGAGCTGTAGCACATTTGATGCTGCCTTTTTAATTTTTTTATTTTTTTTTCATTATATGTGCATTATTTCGTCCACAGTGTGTTTATCAAAAATTCATAAGGCACTTTTTAAAAAAGTGTCATATGGTAGATGTGTTTTTGACAGTAATGCTGTAAACAAAAAAATAATAATTAATTTAAAAAATGCACAGAAATACATTTACATCTTCTAAAGCTTAAGTTTATGTCTATTGAAGCTGATAATTTTAAATCTAAAAAAACATTGCAGTGGAATCTATAATGTTTAAAGTGCGTACTGTATTCTGCAAAATGCTGTCTCTACTGACAAAAGCCATTCTTTCACCTCTCTAGTCCATTTTAAGTAATTTTCCAAGGAAAAAAAATAAATCTATCACTCACAGTTCATAGTTACAGTGATTGTTTCTCAGTGTCCATCTGTCCATCTGCTACATAAAGACAAACAGAACATCAAAATATGACGTAAAGTCAAACTAAACTGGTTACCTGCCAGGAGCTTAGCTACTGTTATCATGAGTTTAATTACGCAGAACGAATCCCTGAATGAGTTTGTCAGAATATCATATTTCTGATTTATTGACAACATCTAGGCAGGAACCACAATGAAGCCAGTGTAGTTACTGCAAGCGGGGCTACATACCAAACCAGAATGCTGCTTTTATCTCCTTCATTTTTTACCACTTCAAAATAAAGCTGCTTTCACAGAATGCATATATTTCGGTCAAGCATTTTAAAAGTAGCAAATATGTCAAAGAGGGATTTTGAATTTACAGAACAAAATCGCCTACAGAAAACCACAAAAAAAAACAAGCTTAAAACCAATAACATCCACATTTCCAAAGCCAAGTCAGTGCAGAATGTATGTACAGAATGCGTGTCATTATGCATGAGATTACATGGAGAAAATGATAGTCATTGGGCGTAATCCTGCGGAGGAAGCCCAGCAGCACTTGCGTCCGAGGAAGTTAATCACCTTGGTTAGGTGCAGAAAGGCTGGATTGAATTACAAGAAAGCAGCATATCTGTGGAGGTAAGCCATGCGTGACATGCCTGCACTCCTTTTAAACATGCAATGCCAGCAGGCACCTCGGAATTTTAAAATCATTGAAAAGAATCAATTACTGTAAATGCAACAGGGGCAGTCAAGCATGTAACGCATGACATATCTTTGGGGAGTCTAAAGTAGCATTTGGAGTATCTATTGTGAAATTCTATAGGGCAGCCGACATTATTCCAACCTAATATTCGTAATACGAGGTCCCTGCACCCCCTCCATGATGCATTTCTGATGCATCTTTTGTGAAAGACGAATATCAGTCAACAAAGAGGGTCAGATTTCTTATATCCTGGTGATATTTTCAGCTGTCATTCAACCAACTGTCAGTTTAGTCAAGAAAAAGCACATTACTGCAGTTTAGGACACATAAAAAAATATATTTACCAATGTTCACAATTTTATTTTGAATCGTTTTCTTATTTTTATTCACCATGTTTGAAAGTCCCCAGTGAAAAGTCATGTAGAACCAATCGCTTTGGGATTGCTGTCCTCAACTAAGCCTTTCAAAATAACCCCAATATTGCCTAAATATTCTTATTATGTACATCACATAACCTTCTTTGCTTCCAATCAGCCCAGAAGCCTTACTTCAGCTTTATATCAGCAGTAACACGCCTAATCCCATGTTAAAACGAATAACACATAATAAAAAGAAAAAAAATAAACATCATCCCGTGGTCAAGGCCTAAATCTCTTTTCCATGTCCGTCCTGAGTGGACAAGCAATGTTATTTATTGCGGAACAAGGCGGGGACAAGGATCAGAGCTCCTCTTAGAGCACCATCTGAGGACGGAACCACTGTTTTCGCATCATATCCGAGTGTATACAAGCTGTAAACCCACGTCGGTGAGGCCTAGGCTCTTTGTTAACACTTGTATATCGGCCCTTCCCTTGATCAGACATACTCACAAATATTGATCGCTACAAATTTCTGACATTGTCCTTATTGCCAGAACAGCAAACCTTGGAAAAAAATAAGGGCTCGATGCGGGATTGCCTATCTCGCTCTGTCTGTGTTGTGGAATGACACCCCTCAATCCCCTCCTCTTCCTCGGCGCCTGTGGATGCTTATGCTGGCTGTTCTTGTTTGAGGGGCATTGCTTGATCATTCATTATTAGCTCACGTCTGTCAAACCAAACAATGAATAGACTGCTCAAAATTGATGACTATATAGAAGTGCATATGAGCAAAAAGGCTTTCATTTAGTGCCCTACTCTCCATGTAGGAGGTGACAGCCATGATGGATATGACACTATACACCAGATTTATCTTGGAAATGGAATAATTATGCACTTAATGCATGACTGGTGGTCTGCATTTATACTGATAGCTAACAGGGCAGGCAGCAGGATAAGCAGAGGGGGTTGGACAGTAACATCCCTGAGGCCTTATAGCCTCCGGCCCCATTGGAAATCTTTAACTACCAGAAAATACGTTTTCTTTGGTCAAGGTTAACATACAAGTCTGCACATGGCAAGTAACACCCCGACAGTGTCACCTCCGCAGGGACAGGCGGCTCGTTGCAAGGTGACCTTAGAACAGCTAATGGTGACTAATACGCCTGTAGAGGGAAGCTAAGGGTCGTAACACGCCACACCACTTACAGGAGAACGGTACAGAAGCACCAGCTAACACTGATCAATACGCCGCATTACAAATTCCTCCATCTTTCTTTGTTCCTCTCAACGAGATCCGACGTGGAGACACCTAATGTAGAAATAATGTAGATTTCCATCCAATCTCTGGCGAAGGCAGTGCATAAACATCTGGTATGTAAAGGCTCGATGTTTCAAGAGAATGACTTTCCATTACAAGTTCTCAGTTTGGCTGTTCTGCTCTGGGAACTGAACAAACAGCTTTACATGCAGCGCTGCCTTTATAATTGAATGTGCATTCGGCAGACATCAAAATGATCTCAATGGTGTGGTGGAGGCCCCTTCTCTTCATTTTACCTCGTCCTAACTTCAGACAGGTTTTCTTCTTCTTATACCCCAGAGGGGGAGGATGGAATCCCTCAGTAGTGTCACGGAGTGTTTTGTGTAACACTAGACAAATAATCCTTCCCTCTCGGAGGCGTGAATGTATTTTACAGGTATCCGTCATCCAAGTGTCAATCCAGCCGGCAGATTTCACACGCCACTGGCACCACCGCACCTCTGCCTGCTCGCTTCCTGATTGCATAAATACTCCCAGTGACACAGTGGACTGCATCCAATTCCACACCTGCTCAGACATCTCAGGCAGAAGGGGAGGAGGGGGGGGAAAGAAACATTAACTAATAAACACAGAGTGCCAGTTAAGGACAGGGTGAGGCTTTCATATGCAAGACTGGCTTCTCAACTCCTGTGAGGTTGTTAAAAATATACTATACTCAAGCGGTGATGTACGTTATCAGCATAAAAATGAGAAAAGCTGGTGAAATTAGCCACTTGGGAAAAGGGTCATCAGAGCGCCTAACTGCTCATATTAGCTAAATATTCTATGTCTCCACACCTCAAAGACAGCTACTCTGCGATTAAAGTAATTGTCGTCATTAGCCTTGCATTTTTTTAATAATAAAGTCCCAGCGGCTTAGTATGATTACATTGTTGTGCTGAGGCAATTTGAAAAGCCACAAATCCACCCTGGCGCTAAGCTATGTACAACAAATGTTACAATGCCAAATTCCAGGTACAGGATGATGAACAGCAGCTGAATGGGGAAAGGGTTCAAATCCATCTGGCGGATTCCTATTCATTTCTGTTCCTGTGGTTTTAGAAGTGTGCGGGCGGTGGTGGTGCGCCGCCATGCCTTTGATCAGCTGATGGAGACAATGCAGCTCTCCTCAGCCCTGTGGCACGGGGGTTTACCTGCTGCTAAGTCAGGTATCACAGCCAGGGACCGAGCACCTTAAAGAGGCTTTAACCCTCCTCTGGATCAGGCTGACATGATTCATGTGGGCTGGGTGTGGATTTGAGTCCCTGCTGTGGCACAGCGTCTTTCATGTCAGGCTGTTTATGAGAATATGGAGATGGGTTTTGCGTGCTCGTGGGTGTTCCTTAAAGCAGCGATACGACCTCAGGCTGGGCTTGATCCCTGACGAGTCAGAATCTACCTCTCGATGAATCTCTTGTAGCACACTTAATACCCATAAGAACATGGTGCACGAGGCCCCTCATCTTGGTAACAGAAAGGAATTTGAGAGCAGATTAATATTATGAACAGTAATATTCCCCCGGCGGCATCTGCATGCGCCAGGGATTACAGGGCTCTGGGGTGATTACCGGCAGGGGAAGTGGGGTTACAAGTCCAAAAAACTTTTCATCTTCACCCAGGGCACAAGAGCGCACACATAGCAAGACGTATGGATGTGTAATAATAGGGCTTGTGTACACGCCTGCTTAAATCTGGGCCTTGTTAGGTTCGTAGAAGGAACCATCGAAATGTTCCTCCAGATGTCTGCTAAAGAAATATCTGACATCTAAGTATCTCCTCTAAAGATGGATGCACGAAACATTCTTCTAGTGAAAAGGTGAGTAAAAACCAGCCTCTCTCAATGCATTGTTCTGCAATGACAACAAAATTCAACAGTCTGTTACAGCTGCATGTGAAATAATCCAAAAGCCTTTTCCACTAACCCCACAATGCACAAGATTGCACATCTGTAACCCAGTTAAATTAAAGGTGGAGTATGAGATTCTAATCCAGCACACACAGCCATAGATGGCCTCGCAGCCTGCTGTCTGTCTGCTCTGTGTGCACGCTAAAAATCTTTGAGGTATTCCAGTCAACCTTGTGCACATTCATGCTCATGTACATTGACCAGTGGAAAAGGAGGGGAAGGGAAAGGAGACACTAAGAGCGAGAGGGTTGGTGAATCTTTCATATGCTGTCTGTCTGAATTAGCTAGCACGCTAAATATCAACAGGTGTTTCCCAGAATTGCAGACTCCACCTTTAACATAACAGAGATGTTGAATCAGAGGAGTAAAATCTGATCGAAATTTATAAACATTTACTGAAACAAAACTGAAAAAAAGGTGCCAACGCGATCACTACTGTTGCTCCATATTTGCTTTTGTTTTTTATCTGTTTTCTCAAGATGAAAGTCTAAACGATACATCTAATCTTTACAGTAGCCAGTTTCTAAGACTGTTTAATCTCGTACTTTTTTTCACCCTGATGTGTAAGAACATTATTAGTTTAGTGAATTAAGACAGGAAGTCTACAAGGCGAAGGGTCGCTAAGCTAATCTCCCATAGAATGGCACGAGAGATCCCTCAGGGTTCCACGTCTGGCCCACTGTAGATATCAGTTTTCAGTGAGGCACGAGGACCTGCCAGGCTTAAGGCCCTTCTCACTCTAAGCCTCATTATTCCCCTTGCCACCGGGCTGACGCCAGGCCACGCGTGCAAAGCAAGCCAAGGAAATCGCCCCAGGACTTGTCTTATGACAGAAGACTCAGCAATTTCCTCAGCACCTTTTGCATGAGGATAAGACACAGTCCACTTTGGCCATGTGTAACCAATAAGTCGGCCTAATGAAGGCCAGGCCTTGCAAGCAAAGGGGAGCAAAAGAGAACACTGAAACGGGCCTCTCATGTCTGAAATTATCCAGAGGAAAGTGGTCTGACACGCTGTTTTGCTGCTAGGTGTTGGCGTGAAAGAAAAGAAACAACACTGTTTCCATTTAGAGTTAAGACGGAATCACAGAGCGCCAGATTGCGCACATTTGTGAGGGAAAACAGCAGGATATTTCCTTTCTTTAGGCTCTGGTGTTGACTTTGTATATTCCACAAGGTCTCGGGGATTGAGTAGAGGAAGGAAGGCGAGGGGCACTGCAGCACGCTGCCATGCAGAGTCTGAGTTTGTCAGCAGCTCATAAGCTTGAAGTTCAAAGAGCAATCTGATAGAAAATCTGTCTTGGCAGTGGTTTCCTCCCGTGTGTTTGCCAGCACACTGCTTCCGTCAGACTGCACCCAGTAGTCATCAATTAGAAAACTGAAGGGTGCCATCCACACACTAGCATAGCCACCATTTGGACATAAGTTGAGCAGACAGCAGTGCTGAAAATATTTTAGGCCTTCAATCAAACAGGACCAACAATATCACATGATAGGGGCCTTTATCAGGCTGCAACCTACTCAGCAAAACGGTAATAAAATATGACCAGTGTGCTATAAAGTAAAACACAGGGTAGTTTGTGTACAATCAAGCAGACAATAATATTCTGCAAATATAAGTTCATTAATCAATCATGTTTCTTTTTGCAACAGAAGATGGGATGAAGCACACAAATGCTCCAAAAGAAAGCTTAAATGAATAAAAGTATGTATTTTTTTTTTTTTTAACCCAAATTCATTCATTCTTATCTCACAGCACATCCCTGTATTTCACAAAATCAAATTCTCTGCTGCAGAGTCTAATATGAAGAAAGATCACTGGCACAATAGCAATTATATTTCACCAGGTTCCAGCATATGCTATGTTAAATTACCAAACAGAAACTTCAAGTGAATATTTTTGAAGCATTACATCACTGACATGATCTATTTTTGCTCCATGTTTGCATAAAGACATGGCCATGTTTAGGATTTTGGGGGGGTTTCTCGGCAGTGATTGGCTGATTCTATTATATTCAAAATGTGCTGAAGGCAAGAATGATTGACTTTTTAGTAAGATTGCATAAATTAAAAAGTTCTGTTCTGTGGTAATTATTGAATGTGCATTTACACATATTTTTAACGTGTCAGTTTTGAAATGAGTTTTTTTTTTTTTAAAGCCTCAGGTAGAAAACTTTGGAGGAGTTCCTGTCAAAGAAATATTGCCCAAATCAATCATCTGTTGTGAATTTTAGGTTCTTTTGACTGTTTGGTTTTTCCAGCCCACAGTTTAAACATTTCATTCTGTATTTTGTCTGACCATTATTAGCAAGAATGTGTTTTCAGGGTGAAGCCGCCATACACTTAGCCGGTTATCGTAGGACATACTTAGCTGCTAAATAGACATATAATTCTCTTGGAAGATTACCCAGCGAACCAAAACAATAAATAACCAATTCCCTGCTAACAATTTTGCCACATCAAACTAACAGGTGGTACTACTGTATTTGAGCTATTTTGTGCTGCCCCCAAGTGTCCAAAAAGTCACATATTGCAGGTTCAAGGAGGCTAATCTACTTTAACGTATTAGTGACATTTCAAATAGTTTTAAAAAATGAACAATTGTCAAATAAATAAATAGCACAACTGTTTCAGTGCCGTCATTTAAAACACAAAGGCCTGCTCAGACAGCCCTGAGTGTCGTCTGTTTGATCGTAAACAGAATCTCAAATCTGCAAAAACAACATGTGCACGATTTGAAAAAGGCAAATGATCCTCTGACCTTCTACTTAAATATCATTTCAAGTCTTGTGTGTGAAAACATCCCTGTGCATAATTCTTGAAATACATCATTATTGGGAGAACACATGAGATGAATTACTTTGCAAACAGCAGGCGCCTGGAGGGTGACCTGTGACAATTCCATACAACACCTCCGCAGAGCTGAAGGAATTCATTTTCATTTCCCACTGGCCGTCTTAATCACCAATGTGACAAAGAGTTGGCTCTAGTTGTTAGCATATTGGGAATCTGACTTTATATTGGTTTCACTGATGTCCAGTAGTATTCTTCAGGAGTAGCAACACAGATTTTTTACCAAATTCAGACAGGCTTCTTAAAAGCCCTGTTTGTTCGGTGTGGCCAGTTTTTCCAACACAGGGTTTTAAAGGGTGAAAAGGTTAAAATCTTCACAGAGTAACTTTTACAATATGTCATAAAATACCAGATATGTGGATGATATTGAGACAGGATTAGCATATAGGACACATCACAGAAAAACCATCTGTTACAGCTCCGTATCTCCTTTAATCCCCTGATCTTCAATTGACACATTTCAAATCAGTAATGAGATACATAGGTTTAAAAAAAATCTGATTGTGCAAGATTATGACGTATAATAGAGATTGTTAGCTGATTATACTCGCAAAATTGCATAGAATGCAACACTGCTATCTGCATTTTGTAAAACACTGAGCGAGAAACTGCCTTCCACGCTAACGAGAACTGTGGAACATGAAAAAGTTGTTTTGTCTTTGTTGTTCCAGGTTGTTTTAATGACACCAGTTCTGGGATTAGAGATGTGAATGGAAACTGTAAGTAGCGCTAAAAGAAGTAATATAAGCGTGAGAGCAGGGATGCTGAGAAAATCAATACAGCTTTCGCATTTGCATCGCTTTGATCATGTACAGCAGGAGCGGGAGATAAAGTAATACAAATTCTGCTGGACAGGCCGATCATTAACACTAGTTTGCAATCTGTCTGCGCATCCACTCGTCCTGTCCAACGCCTTGGGAAAGACAAGTGTTCTACATAAGTGAATTTAAGAGGGCACGTGTAAAGGCAGCGGCTATAACAGGCCAAACAGAGAGCTGGGTGAGTTTTGTCAGTGTAAATCATCATCTGACCGCAACCTCGCCTAATCTGCAGTCACCTAAATGAAGACACAGGCGTAGGTGAGGTCAAAATGCTGCAGTTTCCAGGAAAAAATATAATCATCAGATCATTGTAAGTGAGGATAAATAGAATTTTGCCCTTTGCCCTTTGTGTCACCGGTCAAACAGGCTCGCTCACCATCATCCCTGCAATCCTGTCAAGGGTCACTCTGCTTAAGCGATCCAGCGCACCGATCCAAGGACACAAAGTGTTATTTCATACGCCGCTGATACTCACAACGCTCTACATACGACTTTTCTGGCCACCGTCTGCCCCCTTTAGCTTAGTCTCAGCACAAACACTCACATGAACAAATGAATAAAATCAGGTCTCAATATGGCGCAGTTGTGGAAATTACTATCCCTGATACATTACAAAGATCTAAAATATAATGTAGTGGATTAGGCTTTGATATCTTACTTACTATTGTGTGTTAGGGGGGGAAAAAAAAAAAAAACACCTGCCCTCTATTTCAGCAGGATCAGCGGATTAATCTCGGTAAGACGTAACACACACAGATGGTCAGACAGGAAAAATTAGAAAAATATGCAATATGAATACATTTGTCTTGTTTAATATCAAATATGATTCATCTATCACGGAGATAATGGCTTGATGCATTGCTGTACTTAGCAAAGAGACAAAGTTAATTTCTTTATAGGCCAAATATTCCCACCAAGATCCTCCCGTGATAAAAATGATTCTTGCGGGAGTGTTATATAAATTAAACGTAAGCCATCTATCTGGTTTGCATAGTAATGGCAACAGGGCTACCTCGTGCATTGATTCATTTCTAGTTACATTTCAATGCTGCAGAGCACTCAGGAAGATAAGTTAACGCCTGCCATGGGTTATTATTTTATACAGCAATAAATAAACTCTGGTGCAGAGAGACCCGCAGATTACTCCTTGTTTTAGGGCCTGATTCTTTTTTCTTCTTTTTTTGAAGCAAAGAAGCCCATTGAATGTCACATATCACACATTTGGCTTTGTTGTTTATTAGGATGTAGACAGAAATGTGATATGGTAATCTGGAGCAGCACGATCACAACTCCCCAATGGGCAGTGGGCCTCAACTTCCTGGCAAAGGTCTTTTTCAATATCCTGCAAACACGGACGGCGGTGGCGTGCGTGCTATCTGGTATTTAAAACACGGGGGGGGTGGGAAGGCCTGCAGACGCGGTCCTGCAACAGGACTCAGATCACAGGTAGCAGCAATAGGAGGAGGCACAGCTTCCACACAGAACAGTGGCTCATACATCGACACACCTCTGCTGTCACATCACACAACAAGGCTGTTTTCATTGCGACACGCTCGAGAAACGGGCCTCGTGGCAGAACAAGACGTCATTATTGATAGTGACTATTTCGCCGTATTGACTCAGTGAATGCAGTGTTTCTGTGTTTTAGTAACAGTATGACTTTTGTTCACTACGTCCAACTCATACAAGATCAGTCACTGTGACTCCCCTTGTGGCAAAAGCCAGAAACTCAGCTTGACAAGGTTCGTGCTTCATAAAATAATCACGTTTCCAATCAACCCATGTAAATATGTCGTGGTTACTGTTTGCTATTTTTCCGATTTAGAAGAAACAAAATTCTATCTTTCAAAATTTGCAAAAGGCTGCGCAGTGTTTGGGTTGTGTTATCAGAGGTTCATGCAGGGTCGTCAGTCTGTTGTGTTGTGCTTTGTGTTTCTAGGACTCCTGTAGGAGACTCAACAGAGGAGGGGAAAAAAAATGTAATTCAACTCTCTCCTACTAACAAGGTGACATAGGGTCAAACTGAAAAAAAAGAGAAAAACTTTATTGAATCACAGTCCCTCACCTTCAGAGGTGACATCGAGTTTGTTATTGACGGCGAATAGGAAATTCACTTTTGTCTGGAATTTGTGATGGAGGGTCCAAACCATAATAATGAGTGACCTGTTGGGCTGCAAACTGTTATCTTCCAGGAAGCAGGTTTGTTAAGGTGACTGTTGGGATTTGTTTGAGCCGCTTCAAATGTGACTGATGTCTGAATTCTGGGGGGGCGAAGAAACAACGAAGACGTGAAATCAGGTCCAGGTGTTGAAGCATGCTGCAAGATTCACATCAAATCTAATTCAGTCTGTTTGTGTGTGCGCTCTAATCTGATCAGAGCTGCTTACCTCGGTGTATTACACTTTCTCTGAATAAGGACCTGTCAGCCTCCCCAAATACAGAATGTATTAAAGTTAAATACCTGAGTTTGAAACTGCAAACTGCATGACAATACAATACGTTAAAAGGAGGATGGGCTGTGTTAAAGGAAAGATGTTTCCAGGCCTGGTCGCCGTCTTCCTTTAATGAGTGAATGGAAATGATGAGTCTGATTTCCCAAAGGGTCTTTGTTGTTTTGGAAACACTATTTTCATTCTCTTTTAATGGACAATTACTTACCTTCTGATTGTTTTTTCATTTCTAATTACACTCTGAGGGAAAAAAAAAAACACCATTAGAAGGAAAAAAAAAAAAATGGTGTTAATGTATGAACTATGGCTGCTGTGGGACCCTTCAGATTATGAGCCAAAAATATTTACACAGGAATTGTTCCAGTGAAGGATGAAATATTGGGGTAATAATTGTCCCAGAGTTTACCAATTAATATACTAAAAGCTAGCAGCATCAGAGCCAGAAGCCTCCAAAGCTGACATTTGCAAACAACATAATAGCTAATGTGCGGCGCAGCTCTACCGAACTGTCGGGAGCGCCAGACAAGACGGCGGCAGTTCAACGCTCCTTTCACTCACTTGCATCATGCAGTATTTCAATTTCATCCAACAATCCAGGTAGCAGTGTTCCTGACTTATCAAGGCTATCCATTTACGGTGACGGCCAAATCAGATCAGTGCTGAAAAATTCATTCCCGAGTGTCAACTTGCACACAACAAGCAAAGAGCCACGGCACTCCAAAATACCACTGTGAATATTTCAGAATTACTAAAAGCAATCCAAGGTAGACATTCATATTTCATACGCGTGTCCCCCTAACTCAAGATATCTTTGAGAGTAATTTGTCTTTGATGTAAGAAAGGTATTAATATTTGATTAACAAACAAGCTGTTTAGTAGGCCCTAAGTTGTGATGACTAAAACTTGTAGCTCAGCTTAGAACTACTTAGAAGTCACGTGCGTTTTCTGAAGGAGAAATCTTGGATGATACGGCATCACACGGGCCGTATATGACACTGAAATGTAGCACTATATGCCGTAGATAATGTCATATGTACACTTGCAAAACACAAAAACAACTAAACAGGAAACAATGAAATGCAGGACAGAGAGTTAAGACTAAAGACTCAACACAGACTTTAAAATGGATCTAAGTGCTGCAGAGATATTTTGGGGGATAGAGGAAGAAAGATTCTGCTGAAAGAGACCGCTAACTGTGAAGCCATGTAGCGGGGTCAACCCTCCCCTCGCTTACTTATTTCCATCTGCTGTTGCCAGCCTCTGCCACAGAGTGGTGCCGATGCCGCCGTCTTGGAGTGAGGCAGGGCCAGCCCCGTGTCCCATAAACACACACAAATCATTTACATGCTGTACTCATCAAAGGCAACTCTTCCTCATCTCCGCCGAGGCTTGCCGCTGATCTGAGCTTCCAATATTGCATCTCGGAGCGTTGCGGCTAACCTTTGCAACTGCCAAGAATGTGATTAATTTTTTAAATACAGCTGTTGACCTATTATTGAGATGGAGAGGAGCCACGCGAGACACTCGTCTCCTCTCCCCTGTATAATGGAATGCATTATTGCATCAGTGTTTACAAGGCGTGCTAAAAGAGAAACAGAATGAGGGAGAAAGCATTAAGTAAAGCAATTCGGCTAATGTCGCTTTGGGCCTTGTGCACACACGAAATGTCAATCAAAAGCCGCCATTCTTTGATTCATTGCAGTTTGCTGTGGCAGTTGCATCTGAGAGAAGAGTGGTGACACAATGTGGAACAATAATTACCCTGCAGTGTTAAAGTCCTCCAGTGTCTTGGTGCATTCATAAATAAAATATGTTCAAGATAATGGATTTATGTTCAATAATTCATCATCAGAATGTTTCAAACCGAGTGATATAATATGTGTCACAGTATTCTGTAACACAGTGCTTAGCCAAATTAAGTTATCTTGAAACAGATTTATTGACAGGGCTGTTGCTGCATTCATTTACTCAGCAACCATTGCTTAATTACTCCTGCAAAGCACATAAAACAAACAATGCCAATAGACTGATTCTAAACCACTCAGTGTCAGTATTAACTACACACCCGGGCTAACTACGCGTCCGAGCCCGAACCAAACAGCGCTGAACACTGCGTACGCTCCTCTCCGACGCTTTGAGCGAGTTGGAGTGAGAGGAAAGCAGCGGGACTGTGATATTTGTCATTCATGACCTCGGCGCTAGCCAGCCATACAGGCAGTCTGGTTTGATGACCCATCAGAGAATCTGCAGAGGTCCTTGCAAGAGCCAGAGGACCAGGACGAGGAGAGAGGGTGACATCCAGGTCTGCGGTCTGTTCAGCTGGACGGGGGTCAATCAGTGGGCCTGAGGATCCGGAGCCAGCTGGAGAGCCATGATACGGCTGGCCTTCATGTCCAGAATGTCCCATTCCCAGTCGCAAGAGGAGGCCACACTGGCATGCTTAAGAAAGCTGCTAGTCCGTATAATTAATTACATGAGTTTGCACAGTGCAGGACCAGTGCAAGCATATTGCGGCACTGCGTTAAGTTGGTTGTGCAACACGGATAGAAAACTACTGAAAATCATTCAAATTAAACAGAAATTGCTCGTAATGAGGACAACACGTGTGATTTGTATGCTGTGGTGTAAACACAGGAGTACAAATCAGCTGTAAAGCATTCCATAACACCATGATTGTATTTAAATCAGCCATCTCAGCCACAAACAAATACAAATGGAAGAGATGCACTTGCAATCAGCAGCAACAAGACATTCACTTTAAAAAAAAAAAAAGAAAAAAAGAAAAGAAAAAGGCAACAGCATTTCATCAAAACACAAACACACACACACACACTCGGTGAGGTGCTTAAATCTAGAGAAAGCTTAAGCATTCAACAGAGGCAAAAAAGAAAACAATTTACATGCAAATCAAACTTTATCATCTCAATCTCTTTATGCCACTTTCGCCTGTGAAATTGCATTCATATGCACAAAGGCATTCAATTACTGTAGCCGTGGCTCAACTTCTCACATCTCAGCATTTTCTATTTGGAGAGGCAGGCCCATGTACATTTAATAGGTAGGCATTCTGTTCCCCAGCTCTGCGAGAGATCACTGTGAGTGTGTCAGTTAAAGGAGATGGCAGCATGTATCAGTGCATGAAATAAAGCTCCTGCTCCAAAGTGACAGGCCCTGGATATTGTTGGCAAATGGATGTTAAATTCACTCTGCAACCACCAACAGCAGCCCCAGCTATGAAAAATTAACTGTACTCTGGCTAAAGGGAAGGGAAATTGCTTTGCTAGATATACCGCAAAATCCTGTTTGTGAGCTATCCATCTGTCAGATCTCTTTGCAAAAAAAGTCCTTCAGCTCTCTCTATTAAAGAGTCCGCTCTCATACGCTGTTCGGGGTAATCCGGTATGAGAGCGGAAACAAAGGGATGTCAAAGAGAGTTAGAGTAAATCCTAAATCTATGCAGTAGATTACAAGTCAGTAAAGAAAACTGGCTCCAAGTGCCACACAACAGACAGGGGTGCTAGGTGTCTGTCGGCCACCAGAGGGCAGAAATCCTGATCAACACTATTAGAATATATAAATATCTAAAAGTTAATACACCTCCTGCACATTACTGTCTTCAGCCTCTTCATTACATCGCACAATTAGATTACAAAGTGCATTCTGAATATTATCCTAAAAGCGGAATCTTCAATGCAAAAGAGTAATTTTGACAATCTGTAAATTATTTATCTGCAAACGTGGCAGATGGAATATTTTTTTCTATTTCATCTAGAGTTTTTAGTTTGAATTTTCAAGGTCATATGCAGAAGATGAATGGTAGAAATTGCAAACTTGTCACTGTTGGGTTGTAAATTATTTGAACATCACTAGAAATTTTCTAAAATATGTATTTCAAAATCAGATCTGCATTATGGTGCAGAAACTACAATAAGACCAGGGTGTGTCAGTGCTATCGAATTTGTCCTCTTATTAGTGGACTACATGTTTTTCACTGGGTCTGTTGTTGACCTGATACTGAGGCCAGTTTGCACATCCCACCACCAGATGTCAATATACCACTTGAAATAACTTTTGGCCTTTCTGCAGCTGGGTGTCGCTGTGTTTCTTTTACACTATACATCGTGATGCCATATTAAAGAATTAACAGCTTTGCATGAGTGAAATGAAAGTTAGAATGTTTTATTTACCCCTTTTGCTATGTAGAAAATCCATGGTTAGTAAAAGCTGGGGGATGCTGATCTGCTTTTCATCTGTGACTTTAGGACAAAACAGTACCTGCAAGGTGTAAAAGGTTTCCCAGATGGTAGGAAAAAGTGCAAAAAAAAAGGGTGCAGCATAAACAGATGTTGTGCAGGATACAGGCACTATTTGCTTCTATGCAACTATGAAGTTCTGTGCAAAATGTGGTGTGCATATGACAAAAACTAAGAAGTTTGTGAGCTCTCATTTTAATCGGAGTGTGCAGGATAAAGATGTGCTCTCATCTCTCAGTACGCATGTTATAATCTGCCTCCACTGAAGATATGTCCAGAATCTAAACTGCATGCAGAAACACAAACAGACCAGGTTATTGTGATCTTTTTTTATTATTACCAGTTGATCAGTTACACATTTATTATAAGTGGTTCATCCGTTGGCCCACATATCGTCTCTGAGTCACTTCAATACCGTATTTACTCTGTTGAAAAAAAAAACTTTCCCTGGCCTCATTCGAGATTTCCAGTCTGTAAAAACAAGATTGAGTGAGAAATCTTAACCATGAGCGCATCATCCTGTGTTTGATTTGCGGACTTTCCTCCTCCTCCTCCTCTTTCCCAACCTGGAGACTGCGCACAAAGCGTCAAGGGGGGAAGAAGGAGGGGAAGAAAAAAAGAAAAAAAAAGTGCATGTGCAAGCAGAACTGAGAAAGTTCATAGAGCCGAGGTGCAGGATGTCCCGTTAAGGAAGGGGGAAAAAAAAAAAAAAGTCTTCCAGAGGAGCAGAGCAACACAAGCTGAGAGGACTGCAGCGCAGAGCGGACGGCATTCAGCGCAAAGCAGACCCCGTTAACCCGACAACTAAAATGGGCTTTCCGACGATATTCAGTTGTCGTCGGATTGTTCTCAAAGTGTTTTTGCTTCACTTCATCGCTTTTCAAGCAACAAATGCGCGTCCTTCTCCTATTATTAGGTTTCCTGGAGACGACACAAGCCCCAAAACAGACAAAGAAGTTGCTCTGGTAAGTTTATTGTTTTTTTTCTCCCCCTCTTTGAAAGTGGGTCAACCAGCTGTGGATCCAGTTTGTACTCTTGACTGTACTGTTACAGAAGAGTTTCCACATTATTTATCAAACCATTTTTATTTCATGTCTGTGTTTCTCCTTTTTTAGCACTATTTGAATAAGTTTTACGGATGCCCACAAGACAGATGTAACCTCATGGTGCTCAAGGACACCCTGAAGAAAATGCAGAAGTTCTTCGCCCTGCAAGAAACTGGAGAGATTGATGCCAAAACTGTGGAGACCATGAAAAAGCCCCGCTGTGGCGTCCCAGATGTGGCCAATTACAACTTCTTCCACAGGAAGCCCATGTGGCAGAAGAACGACATCACCTACAGGTCAGCAGCTCAGATGGTGATCTCATGGAAGGTTTTTAAACGGCGTACGTGGCCCGTAAAGCTCCATGCAGTTGGGTACAGTGGTGTTTTAGAAGCACAGCATGCGTCACATCAGGACGTCTTCTGTTCTTCATGTTTGCCAAGCCCGATCCCTCCCAACAGCCGCCCATAAATCAAAGCCTTGGAGATATTGAGAAATAATACTTGGCCCCGCCTGACCCCCTCTAAACCCACCCAACCCTCTCCTGGTCCGCCTCCCCCACCCCCATCCACACAAGTGCTTGCATCTCATGTCTTGCTAACACCAGCATTCCTACACAGTATGTGTCAGGTCCTTTGTTTTCATTCTGTTTGAGGTTTACAACAATGTGGATTTAGTTTATTTATATCAGCGTTTTTTTTTTGTGTTGTTGTTGTTTTTTTTGCGCACCCTGATCATTCCAGCCCGTCAGCCTGCGTGTTTGTAAAGGAGAGCCAAAGACAATAACAACTACGAGATCTTAAGAGTGTTTGCAGGAAAAGGGGGGCCGCGTAGACGGGCGTACAAGTGGGATTGTGGTTGAGAATTATTTCAGGAAGCACTTTCGCAGATGACTCAAACAGCGTTATTGGCCGGCTTCTTTTCCCTGATCTTCTGGAGAGAAAAGAGATCCGGTGATAGGTGTACAAGGCTTGCAAAATGCGACATTCAAAGAGCCAACCTGGCTGTCCTGATTGCACACGTGTTGTTATTTTCACTGAGTTTGTCTGGGTTTTGCTTTGTTTGTCTCGTCACTTTGTAGAATCCTGGGTTGGACTCCTGATCTGGATGAGGAAGTCATAAACGATGCTTTCTTCAGAGCCTTCAAAGTGTGGAGTGATGTCACGCCGCTCTCTTTCACCCGCATCATGGACGGAGAGGCTGACATCATGATTAATTTTGGCCGCAATGGTATGCAACATAAGATACAATACACTGTACATCTTCAGACAGGTGACTGTCTGAAACTTCATTAACAAATCGGGTTTATTTAGTAGGAAAATGTCGCCTAAATGCAAAAACACCCCTCATACTGTAACTGTCACGCTTTTCATCTTTGTCTTTGAGCACACAAATGACATCTCAGGTTGAAAGACCACAGAGTTACACAACCTCAAAACAGTTCACGAGAAGTTCGCAGTCGCGTAGACCAATGGTAAAGGAGCAATAACACACATGTTGTCGCAGTGACTCTGCACTCTGCCATCCTATATTTTAGGAACACTTAATAAAACAGAGGGAACTGCGGTCCTAACACAGGTCATTCCAGTCATTCCAGCTAAAATAACCATTCCGTGTTTACTCGCCGTGCTATAATATCACTCCGTCTGGCCAGAGCTGACCCCGTCGAGAAGGAATCCGGTTATTATAGTCGAACACAAACAAAAAATCAGCCACTTCAGAAGATGTGAGATTGTTGCTCTAGGAACAATAATACACACACGTCTCATCATGTCAGGAATATCCAAGAACTTCACACTAATTATGACTGTTTGACAAAGAAAAGCTTCTGAGATTTATTTGCTTTTTTGCTAATATTGGATGATGTCATCAACAGAGCACGGAGACGGTTACCCCTTCGATGGAAAGGATGGCCTCTTGGCTCATGCCTTTGCCCCTGGGCCAGGGATTGGGGGAGACTCCCATTTTGACGATGATGAGCAGTGGACACTGGGAGAGGGCCAAGGTAATGGAGAAACAGTACACAAGTGCTGCAACAGCTCGACTGCTTGAGATTTATTCAGCAACAGTCAAATATATATACAAGGTTTATATAATATAACTTATTTAAAGATAAGTGGGTTTCACATTTGTTCGGTTAAAACAAATGAAAGCAACCATTCTAGTAACAATGATGTGAATTTAATTAACAGCTTCAGTACAGGTGAGATACTGACATTGATAATACTAAACAGGATTTTTGAATACTTTTGTTTGGTTGGCTTAACTTTGTCTGAACTTTCTGGCACTCGATATGACAAACCGCAGCCATCTGGAAGCCGAATAGAAAAATACACATGCACACATTTGTATTTGCACACACTGACCCAGATAGTTTTTTCTCCAAGTATTTCCCTATTATTCAGATCCTTTTGTTTGGATTTATAATTTGTGCAGGAATCATTTTTAAACCTATTTTCACTGTCTCCTGGTGCAAAAAAACGAAGTCTCAGAGCAGATGAACAGATGAAGATATCTTTTGATGAAGTTTTTTCTTATTTTATATCTTTTTTTTTCATACTGTTACATACGTTCTTTACATTAAACTTTTTGGCAGACCTATTTTCAAAGACTACTTTGCATATTCTAAGCTTTTATTTATAAGCTTTCTAGGCTACCATATTAAACATTATGTCACCATTATAATTGTGCAAATGTGTGCTTTCGGAAAATGGATGACCATGACAAAGATTTATAGTAAAGGAGTGGACACATGGAAAGGCCTCAGTGTGAGTCTTTGTCACTCTTTTACAGTGGTGAAGGTGAAGTTTGGTAATGCTGATGGAGAGTTCTGTAAATTCCCCTTCTCCTTCATGGGCACCGAGTACAACAGCTGCACGTCTCAGGGCCGCGACGACGGCTTCCTGTGGTGCTCTACCACCTACAACTTTGACGAAGATGGCAAATATGGCTTCTGCCCTCATGAATGTAAGTTTGTCCAGTTGTTCACCTTATTTTTTTCCCATATATCATATATATACACGTACACTTAGTGTAAGTCAAATGGCACTGCAATGTCTCCTCATACATTTTGTCTCAGTAAAGGAAAAGATTTATGGCTGTGTGCCCCCATTTGACCTGAGCAGCACTGGTATCATGCCCTACTTGCATCTAATTGAACCAGACAAAGCATTTAGCAGTTTGGTGAATTGAGCCAGTGTTCAAATACTGTCAAAACAATACTTCATATCAGATTATTGCTATATTGAAAGCTGCTCTGCTGATTTTGGACATGAAGAAAGTAGGTTGGACAGTAAGCCAGGAAACTGTTGTTTTTTTTTTTTTTGTTTGGAGCAGATTATGGTTAATTTCTTTTCCAAGTTACTGCCCCACTTTAGAACATGGGGCTTTGTCAAGCATTTTGTTTATCTGTGTTGTGTTGCTGTCCATGGTACTAACATGATCGCATGCCCGTTTCAACTAACTGCCAAAGTACACATGTACAAAGTTGTTTTATATGATGGGAACACGAGTGAGGCCTGTTTGCACTGGAGCTGTCTCTTCTGTTAGGCTTTTGTAATGATGCAAAAATGTTCCATTGTGTCTCTCTTTTTATAATTCTACTCTCTCTTCCTCTCTGGGAGCCTTTGTCTCACATCGTCACTCAGAAGTGAAAGGATCTTATATAGGACTTTACTATTTGTAAGCTAAAAAGTTACAGATGCAACACGTATAATGTTATTCAATCCTCTAAACTGCTGTTTTTGTTGTTTTACAGTACTGTTCACCCTGGGAGGAAATGCAGAGGGTGCTCCATGTAAATTCCCCTTCACCTTTCAGGGAGAGAAGTACGATGGATGCACCACACAGGGCAGGGATGATGGTTACCGGTGGTGCGCCACTACTGAGGACTATGACCGTGACAAGACCTATGGCTTCTGCCCTGAAACCGGTAGGTGGTGTCATCTATTATCAAGTCTTGCATGTGTCAGCGCTGTGGAGAATAGCCTGGCCACACCCATTATAGTACTGCCATAGGGGACAACAAACAAACAAACAAAAAAAATGCTCTAGCTTGTTTGTATTTCTTTAAACCAATCGCAATCATTCTGTGAAGCACAAAGCCCAGGATGCAGCAGTGGTGTCCCAGCAGAATGGTGTAGGGGGTGAAAAACTATTGTGGTGAAAAATGCTTGGAAAATTTAGCTTTTCCCATTAAACAGAAGATTTTGTAAACTTATTCTTTAGAGCTCTTTACAACCATTCACTGAAAAAAAAAACACAAAACAAGCAGGCCTGCCCTATTGCACATTTCAAATCATTGTCAAAACTTTCCATTTTCATATGGTGTGTTGCTGCTGGAGACTTCTTGTTGTTGTCTGCTTTAGCAAAAACATGTAGATAGTGGAAGGGGAGGAGAATGTCATGTGAAAAATGTGGCCAATGTCAGGCTCATGCCCACAGTCTACATCTGGTGAGTCAGACTACCTACAGTCTGTTATGCCCTTTATACGTCCACATACTTCAAAGGATTCTAATAAGGAAACTCTTGGTGTCTTTTTCTGTCGTGCAGATGTTCACACGTGTGCCTGTTGGTGCACCGTATTTAGTTTTTGTTCGTGCGTTCCTTAATAGATACAGTGCACTTTTCTGGCCCTGTTTATTTTGATGTGCAGGGAATGGTGCCCTGCCATGTGTTGGTCGACAAGAATTCTCTAGCTGGGCTTTTTGGTCTTGCTCGTGGTCGGCTGAATGGCTCTGAAAGTATTTTAATGTGCAGTGGTGGGGCTCATTTTCCATTCTGTCAGAGGGACTGGTTTTAGGGTTGAGGTTGTGTAGTATGGAGGGAGATAGACAGAGAGAGGTACAACCATTGGAGCTTTCATCTGGTTTTATTTGATTAGGAATGTAGCTTTGCTGCAAAGCCTTGTGCTGAATAAGGAATGATTTTAAGAAAAAAGAAAAAAAAAAGCACAAAACCAATCTTGCCAGATTGAAAATGATCTCTCTTTGAAAGAAAATCAATCTGGGCGGGTTCTTTTTGGTTTAGTGCCTAGTGGATTAGTTATTGATGTTGTGTGTGTTGTGCCAGCTGCTTTCATGATGCTGTTTTCATCATCATCTGCACTCATTTCATGATACAGTACAAACCAGACCTTTCTGGGGAAACATTTTGGCATATGAATGAGTTCATCAGAAAACGAAGTGAACTAAGTTCTCTGTAGATTTCAGTTTTACAGTTTTGTCTTTTGTTGCTATCTACAGCTATGTCAACAGTGGGAGGAAACGCAGAGGGAAGCCCCTGCGTCTTCCCCTTCACCTTTCTGGGAGACACCTACGATAGCTGCACCTCCTCAGGACGTAGCGACGGGAAGATGTGGTGCGCTTCAACCAAGAGCTACGATGATGATCGCAAGTGGGGTTTCTGTCCTGATCAAGGTATGAAGGCCAATAATGTCTGCGGACAGCTCTTGCCGTACTTCTGGGAATAGCAACCAAGCAAAGTGGCCGCAAAGAACAATGCAATGACTCATTTGTTTTACTCTCACTTCAAGTTCTCTTACAGGAAAACAAAACACGTCTGATGAGTTTAGACCTTCGCCTGCCCAAAGAAAATTGCTTTATTTACTGTGGAAGCATTTAAAGAGAACTCATAGTCATTTAATCTGGTTTGTTTCTAGGGTACAGTTTGTTCCTGGTGGCAGCCCATGAGTTTGGTCATGCCCTTGGTTTGGAGCACTCTCAGGACCCTGGAGCACTTATGGCCCCTATTTACACTTTTACCAAAGACTTCAGACTTTCTAATGATGACATCAAAGGCATCCAGGAGCTCTACGGTAAGAGGAAATGCAATGTGTGGCCGATTACTCGAAAACGATTCTAATTAGAAGACAGCAAAGAGTTTTAAACTGTGCAATTCCTCCCCCAAAGATTAAACATTGCGGTAAATCTTACAACAGGTGTGCCAACAGACAAGCCTTTGCCTCCAACCCAGGGTCCCGTCACTCCAATGGACATCTGCAAAGAGCCAGTTGTCTTTGATGCTGTAGCACAAATCCGAGGGGAGACCTTCTTCTTCAAAGACAGGTAATCATTTCAAACAAGCGGGCCTAAAAGTGTTTTAGTAAGACTTCAGCGAGTGTACATATGCCGGATTATAACCAAATGAGGAAGGAGCAAGAAGTAATCCGCGCAAGATCCGAGGTCTTGACAAGGCTGTTTGAATATGCAAGCTGCACTGTTATCATAGATTTGGTGCGAAGGCTGTGTTTGACTCTCTTGAATTGTGTAAGCACTGCTAAAGGCCGCTTGAACTTCCTGTCTGCGATCTATGGGAAGAACGACAAACAAAACCCAATCGCCTACTTCTGGCTCCATAATCTTGCGTAACTGAAATGAAGCAGCCAGCACCAGTTGGATTTCATAATCACTTCACCACAAACAATGAGCAATATGACATGAGGTTTCTTGCTAATTATTGTTTCTCATATTTCAGTCTTGTGCCACTAAAGATGGCAATTTAAATGCTTGTTTCATGATGTGACAATTAGTCAGACGGGGAAAACAAACTATGCCTTCACTCATGCAGTGACAACCAAAATAGTCATCACTCATAAACACAGTCTACCGTCCTCTTCTCCACCGGCGCCAGTAAATCCAAAGTCTTGTAAGCTTAGTGTGTGTCTACTGGCTGACCTTGTGTAGAAGAGGAGTTTCAAAGCTGTGGTTCGGTCAACAGTCTTTGTGAGTCAGCGCGCGTTCCCGGAGGAAGGCGAACATTTTCGTCACAGCAGCTGAAGTTTGTTACAGGCAAACTTCCACAATAGTATGGTCGGAAAGGAAATGTTCTAGTTCTGCCCATGCGTTGAGTCTTTTTGTGATTTCAAGGTTAACACAGCTGTATATCTGTCATCTGCCATTTCGGTCCAAAACAAACAGTCCAGGCAGTCCTCCGTACAAACAGGTCTAGTCTTTCAGTTCGCTTGGTTTTCCTCACTGAGAACCTGGAGTTAGAAACTGGGGGGAGAAACAAGCCACAGTCTTGCGCACAGATCCCGCTTTAATGCAGAAATGCTTTTCACCTTGCTGTGGCTCTCATCCACGCATTGGCAGGGATCGGCAGAGCGGCACAGAAACTCCCGGAGTGCTCTGCGGACCGTGAAACTTTGGACCTGTTGTTGGAAATCAAGCCGAGCTGAAACTTAATTCTCCTCGAAGCTTTGGCGGGCCGAAGATTCGGATGGAAACAGAACGATGAACGTATGCATCATCGTCGTCGTCAGTGCTGTGATCATTAGCTGTGACATACAGAAGAAAATATGCCTTCTAAATTCTTGCGGAGTACCAGCAGCCTTGATAGTCATTATATTCCTTATTGGAATGATGGGACTGTGCCTTTTTTGGGTTATTTGCAGCTGCGTCTATTTGCACAGATGTTTAAACTATCAGAATCCAGAGCAATGGTATTCAGTCAGTGGGGAAAGGCACATTGGTCCGCCGTGTACAGTGACTAAAATATGGGAAAAATCACAGTCAAAGTCATCTATATACTGTCCATATGTTCAGCCTTGTGCAGCAGCTTCGTTGGGTCCTTTGTGTGGTGTTTCCACACAATGCCATGATATTCCACTATGTGAAAATCTGACCAAGCATCAAAAGACTGAGAAGCGATCTGAAGATGAGGGGGAGAAAATGAGGACAGAGTTCTCTCAAGGCATCAAAGTGAATGTACGGTTCAGTGACTCTCACCAAAGTCTGAGATGAGTAAAGTTTCAGTATGGACCTGTTGATCTGACTTAATGAGTTGCCCAAAGGCCATGTCAGGTTAGTGTGCTGCAGAGCTCTGGTACGTAGCTTCACACAAAGAGCAGTGCCCTCTGGGCTCTGCGGCTAAAGCTCACTTGACTTGCTCACCATTGTAAAAGAGGAATCTGTCTTTCTCCCGGCTCAGCATATTTATGGTGTCGGACAAATCTTGACACGATGCAGTGAGTAACACTCGGAGCACTCCCTGAACTCAGCATAAAAGTGTGTCTGTCTGTCTGGAGGCTTAAGGAGAAGGCAATTATAAAGTCTGTCTTATTGGAACAGTTTGGCCAACCTACTGATTAGCTCTGGTGCAAGTAACATATGCTCACGTGCTGTTGTCCAAGCACATAACCAGTGAGTGAACCTTTAAGTTGTATTCCATAAAATTCCAATCAGCTATCTAAGAGATATAACAGGGGCGCAACACAACCAGGCAAAATCAAATTGTTCTTATAAGGAAATCAAAAATAGCTGCATCTGCATTCTGATGTGATGAGAAACAAAGCGGGAGTGACTTTCCACTCATCAGGTCATACAGTTAATCTGGAGCTGAGACTTACAAAACAATGCCAAGAGAACCACTGTCTTGTTTGTAAGAGACATTTTTGATGAGCGGCCACAGTGGTCAGTGCTAAAGTTTCAGAACACATGAAGCAGTCGCAGTATTCTGTTTGCATCAGCAGCTACTTATGGCTCTGATATATAAGAAAGATAATCTGAATGCAGCAAAGGACTCGCTGACCCACTGTCATTGAATAAGACCAGGCAGAGTCTGAATGTAAACATAGCTAAATGGTTATTACAGAAGAAATGTTGACCAGAGTCTGGAAAATTGGGCTCCACTTACATAAAAGTATCATTACTTTAAAGCAGACTAGACATACAGTGGAGTACCTAGAACAGCCCTGTTGGCCACTAAACTAAAACCTGCCACCCAAACAGGTTTCCACTGAGTGGCAAGAGACACATATAGAATTTTTTATGATGGGAGCTTTAAGTCAACACAGTGTGTTTGCATAATTTTGTCCATTTATGGGAAATGTAATACCTGACACTACTCAAACTATTTTCCTAACATAAAAATAGTGTGAGATATACAATCCATTCGAGCAATATAATGGAAGCTTATACTTCTGTCAGAGCTGCAATAATATTGTATCATTGTGCAGAACAATTGATTTGTGTTACTACACAGTTATAACACAGCAACAACAAATGAAGGTTTGGAGTCTCAATAATCATAAATTCAAACTAAAAGAAAGACAACAAAATGAAAATGCATCTAAAAAAAAATCAACATTACCAGGGCTTGGGGGGAAAAAAAATCTCTTGCTATGTCCTGTAAGTCTGCTCTATTTACCAGCCCTCAGGCGGATAATGTTTGTGCCTTTTTTATTGAATATATACAGGAAGAGAAGACAGACAGGAAAGGATCAAATTAAAGCTCTGATAGAGACTGAAAACCCTCTGGACATTGTACATGCATGAACCTAACAAACTAATCCACAAGAACACTTCTAAAAATAATGAAATTCATCTATCGTTAGCTCAGGCTGGAATACGTCTTGTCTTTCACCCTGACAACTGTAACTCCGCCCGTGTGTTATGTACGCGCGCTCTGGGTTGCTCTTAGCAAGGTTTTTATTCTCATCTTTACTTTATCATTATGACACCGCATCTTCGCTATTGGCAGATCTTTTTTTTCTCTCTAAAAAATAGGTCAGTGGAAAAGAGTTTGGGAAGCTGCTGTTGTTGTGCAGCTGTGTATTGGAAATCCGGGCAAGATGGGTCTTGTTCCGCTGGCGTCTGCAGCCTTTAGTCCTAACGAGAACCAGATGCTCATGAATCAGGCCATTGTGGCTGGCTCGGGCCAGCGAAGCACTTGCACTAAACCCCTCGTCTCACACACACACTCTCTCCCTCCACCTCCTCATCAACCCCCTCTGTTCCTCTTTCACTCTCACTCTTATTTCATCCCCAGCTCATCTACCTCGCGATCGCTCACCCACTCACTCTCTCCCTCTCTCTCTGCCAGGTTCCTGTTCAGGTCAGTCAACTTCAGAAGCAAGCCCAACGGCCCCATGCTCGTGGCCACCTACTGGCCCGACCTTCCTGCCAAGATAGATGCCGCCTATGAAAACCCACTGGAGGAAAAAACAGTCTTCTTCGCAGGTATGCTGAAGAAGCTATGAATAAACGTCCTGATTTAGTGCTTCTTAGCGGTAATCAGACGAGCACAAAGATCCGCTTCCAACGAGTAATAAAGAGGTGTCTTCACTGCTTCACCACTCGGATGCCTTTCCGCTAATGGTCAGCCGTTTCTCTGACCTGAAACATTAGGAGAAAGCAGGAATGTTGGCTGAACACTCTTGCGTGCGGTGTGCACTCTTGGGACACTTGAGATATTCCACCATAGTTATTAGTGGTTTATGATACATTCTTAGCATTTTACTAATATGAGAACTTTCCTGAATGCTGATGAGATTTACATAATATATTTGTCTGCTTTAAAGACATTAAGGTGGCTTGGGGATGATCTCACCGTATTTGGTTGATAGATTTGCAGGAATAAAGGAAAAAGTTTGATTTGGAAGTCCTGTGCTAAAATAGTTAGCGTCCATTAGTATAACACATGTCTCCAATGTTATTTTAGCCCTGGTTCTACTTCTTTTTTTTTTTTTAAAACACTTCTCTCTCGCAGGCAATGAGATGTGGATTTACAAAGCTGATGAGTTGGAGAAAGGTTATCCCAAGAGGCTCTCCAGCCTTGACCTCCCCACTGACCTGGAGCAAATCGATGCTGCCTTCAACTTTAGGAAGAACAGGAAGACTTACCTGTTCTCTGGGGACAAATTCTGGAGGTAAGAAGGAGCAAAGCTTATGCAACCAGCCAACAAAACATTATCTTGTGCTGTTGATGTCACTTTTTTTTGCAGTACTGTGCTGCATCTGGATTGAGTTAGTGTTTGGTGTGACCTAAACTGTAAAGCACAACAGCCCTGTTAATCCTTGCACAACATGGGAATTCATAGTGACTCACTGTTTCATCTCCTGGGGGAAAAAAAAAAGTATGTGTGTGTGTGCTTTTATGTGAGAACTCTTCACTTCTTGAAGGATTCACTTTCATTGTTTTGTGTGAACAGATATGATGAAGATAAGAAGAAGATGGACCCTGGTTTCCCCAAACTTATCGCTGACTCATGGAACGGTATCCCAGATGGCATCGACTCTGCCTTTAGTCTTAATGGCATCGGTAAAGCATCTTTCTTTCTGCATAAATTGTGTTTTAAGAGGTGTTGTGTGATTTTAAAAGGGAAATTTGACCAGAGGCTGGGAATAGTTGTGGATTCATGAAAATGTGAGCACCAAAATGACGTTTTTTTTTTTTTAAATGGTAGACTTTCGCAACAATTTATACATACTTGGCATTACTGGGAACCATCTTACGAAAAAAAAACTTCATACATTTCGACTGTATTTTCCACGATATCCTCCAAGCAGCACTGGTTTCAAGCCAAGTCGTTACAGTATAACAAGGCTGTTAGTCTGCAGCCACACCGGTGACTCACTCAGGCACAACACTGCTTAGAGCCCAACACAATACATCTGCAAAGAAAGCTATGAGTTGCTAGTTAGTGTTAAAAGCACAAATGAGGCCGAGGATCACATGAATGCCTGAATCTACTAAATTTCTTACAAATGTTTTCACTACAAAACACAAATATCCTGACGCTGGAGAGGTCACATGAAAGTTTTCATAAAAACAACCATGAATGTCTGCATCAGAATTGACAAATATCCATCCGATAATTGGACCAAACTGTGAACTCATGGACACCACCATCTCTATGTCTCCAGTGTGGCTAGACATTAACCACTGACCACATGTGATTATATTCACAATTCATATATAAACCAGCCTTTGACGACATAAAATAGTTGCTATACCGTTCGCCGAATCAGTCCCAGATGGCTGTTTAAATTATGCAGAAATAAACCGGCAGTGATCACTTAGAATGTAGACAAAATAGCAAAAAGCATCCGAGGCCCAAACTCTTTGCTTGAATCCTACAGAGGAGCTTTAAGTTTTTTTTTTTGTGGTGGGTTTTGTGCTTCGATTGTAGCGCTGCTGTTTTATGTGTGCTAGTTTACTGTCTGCAGACTAGCATTCCTTTTAGTAAGATTGCAGGAAAAGCTCTATCAGTGAGTCTGGCACCAAGCCTCTGTCAGTAAAACTCTTCATGTACCAGTACCCAGCCAGCACTGGCGCTTTGTAGCCCAAAAATGGAGCTGACTGTACAAAGAATGCAGGCCGAGTAAACAGAGTAAAGGGAGCAGTTCTGAAGTTAGGGAGTGATCTGTGGTCTGGTGATGATAGAACACAGTCGTCGGTGGGAGGGCGGTCGTTTTATGTTGCTCACTCGATGATTCCATTTGCTGTGAGTGAATAACACATATTAGTTTATGTTCACTTCTCCTGCGTGGGGGAGGGGAGGAAGGGCTTTGCAGCTACACCGTACGAGAAAGTGGATGGATGTGAATTTTCAGCGTGATACAACGAGCAAACTTCTTCTGAGACTGTCGCTGTCAGCCTTGAGGTTGGAGGTGGTTATGCAGGTTTTTTGCAGGCAACCAGGGACTTTTCCATTACTGCTCCACCAACATACACACAGCACTGTAAGCATCACATAGCTCCCGAACCACACGGTGAACAAACATATTTATGTAAAGCAAGTCTGTGACCCTCTACAAAGGTGCCTCTGTAAGCTTCCTGATCAGCATAATTCAGAGAGAGTGAGGCTCGACTTTGGCTTCAGTACAGCCTGATTGGATGTTTTAATCCTTGTCATCTTGATTGAAACTGATTATGCTGTTTGTTTTTTCTGATTTTACAGAAGTTTAAATTGTTTTACTGTTGTTGCCTGGTGGTGTCTCCTGTCTAACACCAGCAATTTCGAATGCTCAGTAAACGTTTTAAACCCAGTGTATATTGTCCTTGTCTCCAACAGATTACAGTTACTTCTTCAAAGGCAACCACTATTTCAAACTAGAAGACAGCAGCTTGAAGATTGTCAAGTTGGGTGAAATCACAAAAGACTGGCTGGGTTGTTGAGCGTTTCCCAAAATGTCTCGCAACTGGCTAATTCCTGTAACCATGGCCTCGCCCTGTGAGGACATCGTCGTAGTATCGCACACAACTTGAGGTCGCCGCAGTGCACACTGTTGAAAGTTTTTATCCTGGCATCTCTGCACGCTTCTGTGGGACTCACGTCCCTCCAGCCTGTATAACCGGTCTCCAGCTTTGCAGGAACTTCTACGCAGGCTGAACATACACAACTGGATATTTGCTATATTTCTGTGTGATTTTGACTTTTTATATGCTGATGCAAGATTTCTTATAATATGTAGCCCCTGTTTTATTGTTTTATAGTTTCTTTTGTTCATCTTTTTTAAAAGTCAGACATCAGGTATGTCCACACTGCATTGAACTCAGTGCTATACTGTGCTGTGAGATATTGCCGTTTTATGCAAATTTGATTCTGAAGGGCTGTTTTATACCATATGAGGAATTCATGTTGGCTTAGAATGACTTCTATATCCATTGTACTAAGTGCGGTTTTATAAATGTATCAGTTTTAATTAATTTTCTGATTGTTGTGCAATACATTTGAAAAAATGAATTTGCACAATGTGACCGAAAATGGTGCTTTTAGAGATTGCTTTTTTTTTTTTTTTTTTTTTTTTGCATATAGTCCTATATCTGTATTTTTTTATATTCTGTGTAACTATGTCTGATGGGACTACTTAGTATCCTTTGGATTTCAGAAAGTAGTATCGCAGGCACACATTATTCTTCATTTGATTAGCACTTTGTATAGGACTATAAGAGGGACCTGCACAATATGGAGACCAAATTATTTCCATGGCAACTCCATGTTGCATTTCCCTTCACTAATGGTACAGAAAGATTAACGGCACAGGTTGCCTCCAGAGGCTGTATAGGTTTGCTGCATGATGGAATCATGACAAGAGTACCGCAGTAGTATTGTTTAAATATCTTTTTTTTTTTATATGTATTAATTTTTCTTTCTTGGGTTTTAACAATATAGTCATTGTGTCTTGTGTTGTTTTTAATGCTTGTGCACTTTGTTACTGTCATCAATAAAGATGGTCAATATAATGAAGTCCATGTGCTGTGCTGAAGCAAATGTGAAGGACTGACAGAGTTATGAGGCCTCGCTGGTAAATTCATCAACAAAAATACTAAATAATAGTGCTGGAAGAAGTGTTCAAATCATTCACAATGTATGAATATTTAAATGCAAAATATCCTTGCCACCAAAAGTTCTTAATCACAAAATACAATGCTGTTAGAAAGGCCGTATAATCTATCATTAATATGCATATTTGGTTATTAACACTGACACATCTTTAAAACTGAATTTCAAAGCTGCAGCTGGCCAAGTAGGAGCAAACATATTTCTGGGCAGTTCACTTTCCAGCTGCGGTTTCCTCTGGAAAATCTGAATCTGCAAAGCGACTACAGGCTTAAGATAAACGTGGTTGAGTCGAAATGTACTTCCCCCTAAAACGGAATAAAGCAGCAGTATGAGGCTGCTAACAGTAAAAAACAACAAACATTTAAATCTAAAAAACTGAACCCTACTTGAAAAAAGAGTATACACTTAACTTCTCACCCTGTGAAATATTCTCTCCAGAGAACTTTGTTTTTAGGACAGAAGAAAATAAAAAATATGTTATGAAACTGCGCCATCTTGTGGACATTTATGAGACTTTATAATATCTATTAATACCTGATATTCCGTTTAAATCAGTCCTCATTCACTAGTTGTGCATCACTACTATCATCTTTGACATTCTCAGGTTTAACCCATGTTTCCTAACCAGCTGTATTCTGGCAAAGCACGCGCATCATCATTTCATTTTTTCTCTCATCTCACCTCACTTTTTTAAAATGTATTTTTCCTCTCGAGTGTATGAGATACTTATTCTTTTTATATGTATAATAACATCAAGGGTTCATGCAGATTGTAAACACAGTGTTTGAAGCCCCACTGATGGGACTGGAGCGCCGCTGCTGGAGGCGGAGCCTGACGCCAGTCCGGCTCAGCTCCGCCAGGTCCGTGCGGCTGCGCTTCGCCGTGTCAACATCGTCCTCTACGGGGGGGTGAAGAAACCAGAGCAGGGCCTTTTTTTTAATGTCAGGAAGTGAGATGATAACCTAAAGGCGCCTCGGCCGCAACATTCGCCTGATTTCCTGCGCTGACCGGACTGCCATGCCGCCGCAGCGAGTGTTCGCCCTGCCGAGGCAGCAGTCCCTGCTGCTGCCAGCGGTCATCAACCCGTTTGTTCAAGACACCAAACTAACCAAAGCTGCTATTATTAAAGTGAGTATGGCGTTTCAGCTGAGTAGGATGCTTAAAAAAAACAGAAAACAGGCAGGCTTTTGAAGAATAGTCATCGCTTTTGGCAACGCGGCGCGCACAGTGTGAGATTACACACACACTCTCTCTCTCACACACACACACTCACGCAGGCTGCTGTGTAACCAAGCAGGGCCTATAATCTGCTCCACTGAGGCTGTGACAATCGGCTTGTAAAGGCTCGTTATGTGCAGCACAAACAATGAGAGCCGTTGTGTGTTTTCTAGAGAGCCGATGTGGATTGTTAGACTTGTGCATATTTGTGCGCTTTGGAACGTCGGGGTGTTGGTCACTGTGGTGTGTGTGTGTGTGTGTGTGTGTGTGGTCTCAGGCCTGCACCGTCTGATGGGTGCATACCCTCCTCTCTTTCTCCCTGCAGTGCGTCCTGCTGGGAATCTTCCTGCTTCCTGTTCGCGCCATCCTCGTGTCCCTGGTTCTGATGGTGACATGGCCAGTGTCCGTCATTATAACCTTCAGGCATCCTCTGAAAGGAGCCGTGGAGCCAATGACAGGCTGGAGACGGTAACTATGGATACTAACACACAGCCTCCCACAGAGGTGGCCAAGCCTCATGGGCACCATCACAGGCTGCCAGCAGAGGCCGTGGCCTTCTGGATATCGCACTCCCTTTGGCACTATTAAAAAAAATAAACTAAATAACAACAACTCAGTTATTACTAAGCACACATTATGCGACCTGTTTGGCATCAGATTTGTTTACATGCACATTCAGTTAATGTTAGTGAGTTTGGCCGACTGTATTATTAACCAGGTGCATCACAAGCCCACCTTCCTATTGATTTTTTTTTGCTGCTGCTGCTGCAGGCCAATGCAAACATGTTGGATTTGCAAAGCATTTGCAAACACTGGCCGTTATTTTAAAGTCTTATCTCTTAACTGACAACAAGGAAGTTAGCTGCCCATCTATTCCGTGCATCTCAATGCAGCTATTGATGAAAGACTACATTGAAATGTACTTTAAAACATGTATTATATCTATCAAAATGGTGCGTTTTGCTAAAGCAGTAAAGCAGGAGAATAAGTGTGCTTCCAGGCTCTCTAAATTGGACGAGAACACAGAGCTAAAGGCAGCGCATTTTCAAAAATAATAACGCCTGACATGACTTGAAGAATGTGCAGCTGCATGCTGTTCTGCCGAATCATGCTTTTGAGATCATATCTGCCTCACAAGCATTACTTCATCTCAGTTCCCCACTGTTCTCAGAAAGGAAATGGTGGTATTACTCAGGGCTTGAGAGGAACTGAAAAAGTGATCTATGTACATTTAGAACTAACTTTTCAACAGTAATCCCAACAATAGCACTAGACAGTACTTTTAGTAATCATAGTCTATGTAATTATTTAATTGTGTCATCAGTTTGACTATATTAGTGTGATTACAGCATGTAAATATCATTTAAGGTCTACAGAATAATCCATAGAAGTGCTTGCAGTGTCGTATTTTACCTCAACAGCCTGCAGCATTTAAAAACACATTCCACTTTGCATGTAGCTGCGTCATGTTGCTGTAATGCACTCAGCTCTTGTGAACTTAGAGCTCAGTTTTCTTAATGATTATGACCAAACATGGTGAGTGACTGAGAGGAAAGCTTATCTTGTTGGGTTACAATATCTATATCCTGTTTATAGATATACTCAGTGTGGGTTGAGGATATCTTTAAAATCTAGGTTTGCTATGAGATGATGTGAAACTCATTTTGAATCAACACGTAACCACGCAGACCAATGCATGATTGTTTTTTGTTTTAAAAAAAAGAGAGTATGAAGCCACTCTCAGCTCACATGCTGGATGGTATGCTCCACACCTTGCGCAATTATCACAAAGGCAAAGGAACTTTGGCCTCAAAACCTGTAAATGGTCTCAGTTCATGTTGCTCTGTGCCACCTGTAAAATGAAGGGGGCCATATCTTAGCCATATTAACCTGATTGGTAATTTAAGCTTCTTACTCTTCAATGCATTGCGTCAGGAGGATTAATGCAGCTATAAATATTCTTAGATTTGTACTCTTAAGTTTGAAGAGTTTTCATTCATCGTTTTGTCACAGGGTTTCAGGTCGTATTAAGACATCCTCCCCTTTCTCTAGATTCTGAGGAAGTAAGTGGTGAAGGTAACTTTCTTTGCAATTTGGGGGTTTACAGGAATGGTGCAACTCTTCCTGTTGCTGAAATTCTTTCCTCTCAGTCCATAAGTTTAAAAAAAAAAGGTCTAAGAATCATGCTGTAAACTTATCTAAAATAGTTTATCAGCCAAATTTATACATCTGGAAAGAAGTTTAAGACTTTCTGTCTTGGTTTCTATCTTAGGATAGTGTAAGAGAGCACAAGATAAACACGCACTTTTCTTCATTCCATTTCTCATAATTTACTAACGCTCAGTAATCCAAAGCATTTCTTGTCATCTGCAGATTTATGTGTCAGAGGGTGATGGCTGCCTTGGGAAGGGCTTATTACTTCTGCATGGGCTTCAGAGTGGTGGTCAAGGGGAAGCAGGTCGGCAGCAGCGAGGCCCCCATCCTGGCTGTGGCCCCCCACTCCACCTTTTTTGATGGGATTGTGTGCATTGTGGCGGGCCTGCCCTCCACCGTCTCCCGTGTCGAGAACTTGGCTACACCCATCTTTGGCAGTGAGACACGCTTTCTTTTGCTTTGTTGTGTCAGTGCAGGGAAGTAGGGGCGTGTGCGCCTGAGGGAACGTTTTTTTTTTGTTCTAGAAACTTCCACTTTGTGTGTGTGTGTGTGTGTGTGTGTGTGTGTAAGAGAACTTGTGAAAATATACACAAGTATGAAACCTATCTGTCATATGGTTTATTTCCGTCTGCCTGTGTGTGACTGTGCAATTTCACACCTTCGATGAGAGTGTGAGGAGCTACTGGAGGCTTTTATGGTATGAAATGCAAGCTAATTAACTTATACTGAAGGATATTAATCAGTTCAATACTTTGGATTTTTTTTTATCTATCTAACTATCCATCCATTATCTATACACCGCTTAATTCTCACTGGGGTCGCAGGGGGGCTGGAGTCTATCCCAGCTGAACTTAGGGTGAAGGCAGGGGACACCCTGGACAGATCACCAGTCTATCACAGGGCTACACTTAGAGACAGACAACCAAGCACACTCACATTCATACCTACGGACATGTTTTTGGACTGTGTGGGAGGAAGCCGGAGAACCCGAAGAGAACCCACGCTGCACAGGGAGAACATGCAAACTCCACACAGAGATCCCGAGTGTCCTCACCAGGATGCGAACCGGCAACCTTCTAGCTGCGAGGCAACAGTGCTAACCACTGATCCACCTTGCAGCCCCTCAATCTGACTATCATTTACAAATTCCCCATTGTAAATTGTTAAGTGTCATGTAGACTAAAATGTAAGATGCCGGTTCTTTGTTGAATAGTCTTACCCCCTAAACATCGTTGTTTGCTCAACAGCTGGTGTAATCTGTGCATTACATTTTCTACCTTGTTTTGTCAGACTTTTTGTGTCCTGACATAACCTGAGTGTTTTACAGCATTGCATAGCTCACATGTAATCATTGGCAACAGAGCTGAGGCAGACCTGTACATGCAGCGCCGTATGGACAATTACAGTGTTTCTACACCTCCCGATGTTTCCGTCTGCCGGGCCACAGATTCTCATCCACATCACAACGGATATCTTCCCTATGTAATACAGTGTGGAAAGAATCTTTTGGAATGTCTTATCCAACCTCTGCAGGCGTCTGCTGTGAGGTGTTTTTTCCCCTTTGTGCTATGCAGTGCTGTAAAACAGTGGCGTCTTTTTTTTTCTTTCTTCTGTATCGCAATAATATGGTCTGTCAACAAATTACAGTGCAAACAGTAAAGACGTATATTTGAATCCTGTCCAGTCTCTTGCAATAGTTTGAAATTACAGTCATCGCCAAACAAGTTACAAGCTTATGCAGATAATCCATGGCCTGGTGTAAGAACTGATACCAGAAATGCATTCACTGCTTTGCAAATGATAAGAATGATTTAGGAAATGCACCATGTAGCCTGTGGTATCATCATTAAGTGACTGCTGACATTGCTTTGCCCTGTTTAACACCAGTTCCTACTTTCCACTCTTCTAAGTGTGTGCTTTTCTGTGGGTGTTTTGCCTTCTCTGCAGGGTTCGTGCGCTGTCTCCAACCCGTGCTGGTGTCCAGAAAGGACCCTGACTCCAGGAAGAATACTATCCAAGAGATAGACAAGAGAGCCAAATCTGGAGGCCACTGGCCACAGGTCTGTCATAACACAAACAAACACTGTCAAGCAAAAATGGCTCTAATATTAATTTGCTGGTATCAACATGAATTATAGCTGCAGAGAAAAAAAAAGTTTGTCAGCTCTGAAACCCCAAGAGCCGTAACTCAGGATGTGGGTTTGGCTTCACGGTTCCCTTTGTCAATTTTGGAGGGTCACACTGTATAATTATGGTTCTTTTCTAAGTGCTGTCCGAGAACGAGCAAAAGTTCATGTTGACTGGAATTATTTCAAAAAGCGCCCCTTGCATATCGTAAGAATCAGCAGAATGCATTGCATACTTGATAACAACTATACAATGTGTGATTTTAACGTTTCTTAATGATTCTTTGCTCTCCAGGTTCTGATATTTCCAGAGGGGACATGCACGAATCGCTCATGTCTCATTACCTTCAAACAAGGTAAGATATAAGATGGAAATTTCATGTAATGTAAACGTGAGCAGATCGTTCTTTTGAAACATAACCTGCTAAATACAGAAAAGAAAAAAGGTCAAATTCAAAACAACTATCAACTATTTTCTATTAAACTGTTGCTTAGAGTACATCAAGTACCCTTAAATCTAATCCACTGAGCAGAAAGGCTACACAACAGACGGAACACTTGATCATACACTCCAATCAGTCATTATGCGACATGGTTTGTACATTGACTTGTTGACTGAAACCCAGAAAACTATCCGGGGTAAAGTCTCACAGATGTCCAGCTCGCATCCATTCGTAAATGCACGTATGTTTTTTGTTCTTCATGATATATTTTCCCCACCCATAGGTGCCTTCATCCCAGGGGTCCCAGTGCAGCCTGTGCTCATGAGGTACCCGAACACGCTGGTGAGTGTTTGTTATTACTATACGGCTCATGTAGCAGACAAAGTGCACACTGTGCTGCACTCCAGAGTTTACACAGAAGATAAATACGGAGAGGCTGAGCCGAAGATGAAGGACGCATCTTGCAATCGCTGACTTCCATCCAAGAATAACACGCGGACCGTCAGCATGCCGAAGCGGAACATTTTTTAGATAGTTATCGTCCTTGTCTATTTTTCATATTTCGGTTCTTGAGTTAAAAAGACAGCAACACTAGGAGCTTAGGTAATACTTAACGCACATACCGTCCCATCCCTGTGTGTTTATGTTTTATTAATCATCATGCATCGCACCTTTTTCCTTACAGGATACAGTGACTTGGACTTGGCAAGGTTTCAGCTCGTGAGTATGCATCAGATTCCTGAATCCTATAGCGTGCATGTTTTACAGAAGCTGTATCTGCTACTGCTTTTTCTGACAGTAAATTCTATTATAACACAACAGCAATATAATCGGCTTGTATTGCAACACCTTTTGGCACCGTTTAATCCACTGTCCTGTTTGTGAACTGTGCAGGAAGACGCTACTGCTTCTAACACTGTGCCAGCTCTACACCACGGTCGAGATAGAGGTAACAGGCTTCCTGCTTTCACTTAGTGCGTGCATCCTAATAAGATGTAGTACATTAGTATGCGAAGCGTCAGTTCTTTGAGATATTACATATAATTGTGCAACATTAGTTTCAAGAAAACTTTAGACGTGAGGAAATGTGTGCAGCTTTACTGGCAGTGAGCCATTCACTGATGTTGACTCGTGCTGTACTCAGAGGTACTATGTCTGAGATGTCTTTTCTGCAGGAGGCGGGGATTTAGCTTCCACGCAGAGGTTTATGAGTTTACTTTCTATTTGACCTTCCTTGTGACTTTTTTTTTTTCATCTGTTTGCTCTGTGTTCCAGTTCCTGCCGACGCACATCCCCACAGACGAGGAGAAGAAAACCCCCGCTCTGTTTGCCAGCAGAGTGCGAGAAGCCATGGCTCAGTAAGTGCGCATTTGTCTTATCCCTGTTATTTCTTATGCCATGCACTTTGTGTTGCCTGGTTATTGAAAGGTGCCATACAACTTTTCCTTGCCTTAAAGTGCACATTGCATTGACCACGTACACAGAAGAACAAAGTGTGTTTATGCAAGAAATAAAAGCAATGAATAACACATATGATGCTTGATGAAAAAAACAAATGATCCGTGGTGGAGAGTTTGCATTTTAATATGATGCAAACCAGTCGTGCATTTATTACTGTCCTTTGATCTACATTAGTGTGCAGTGATTTTGGTTATTGCGCCGCTCTGATCTCTTTAATCTTTGCATATCGTCACTGCCTGCTGCTTGTCGCTCTTTAAAAGCCTTTCAGCTCACCGCTACATATGCAAACTCTCTGCCTTTTCAGGGCTTTGGGAGTTCCAGTGACAGACCATACATACGAGGACTGCCGTCTAATGATCTCAGCTGGTGAGCTAACTCTTCCCATGGAGGCTGGCCTGGTTGAGTTCACCAAAATCAGCCGCAAACTCAAGTAAGACTTATCTAGGCAGGGATATTAACGCTGACATGTGTGCTTGGAGGTTTTGTTGATCATGGCATGAACCTTGTTTTTGTGCCCTGCTCACCTAGTCTGAAGTGGGACAATGTAAGGAAGGAACTTGAGGGTTTTGCATCCATGGCCAGCTCCTGTAAGGGAGGACGCATAACCATCGAGGAGTTTGCCAGATTCCTGAAGCTACCTGTCAACCCAGTCCTCGAGGAGCTGTTCGCATTGTTCGACAGGGTGAGACACCTGTGTAGCAAATATCTGGCTTCATGATTCTACATAACCAGAGCAACTAACATTATACTAATGACCAATAAAGTACTGAACTTTCTTTTGTTGACACACAGCCCATGATGTTCTAATAAGTCTTGGTACAGCAGAAAAACTTCCACTTACAGAATAGTATTATATCACTGTATATCACATGCACCAATGAAAACACAGTTGACCGGACCATCACAGCATGAGGGTTTATACAACCGGAAAAGGGAAATTATGATCAAAGCAGTTCAGACTCCTTCCTCGGTATGTCCACTAGAGATTTGAGTGGAAAGAGAAGATTAAAAGAATAAAAACAACCTCTAACAGCCACTTCAGTGAGCAAAAACAATCCCCTGTCCTCCAGAAGTGTGTGGTGCAGAGGTTCCCCATCTCTAGACAATGGACTTTTGTAGAAACTACTTCTGCTTTTGTCTTGATACTAGATACTACACAGATGTCAGTAAATTACAGGATGAGATTCGATAATGTTTGGATTCCAGGGGATACGTGGTCCCAGAATGTTAAAAGACAAAAATCCAAGACTAAACAGGAGCATCTCGAAATTACATCTTCGGAAATTAAACCCAAAAACACCCACACCAAAACACCTGCGAGCACAAAAACAGTTTGGTGGCTAAAGAAATGTTCATTTTCATTAGGAGTCTCTGGCCCATTACCTGATCCGATGTCTGTAGGCTCCTCACAGTTTGAACAGTTGGCTGTTTCATAATTATGCACCAGCTGAGAGAGAAACCATTAATAATAATTGTAATACAATGCAGCTGACGTTATTCGTCTCACCTCTGAATTCATTACTATCAAAGTGTGTTTGGAAGGATTTAACAAAGCATTTGTGTTGCTGCCTCTTTGACCCTGTCTAGAACGGCGATGGAACCATTGACTTTAGAGAGTACGTCATCGGTGTGACCATCTTGTGTCGGCCAGCGAACACAGAAGACGTTCTACGAATGGCTTTCCAGGTAGGACGGAAAACTTCTACTCAAGCCTGAATGTTGTGCAGAAATTTGCATGGCGTCCACTTCATTGGCTCATCTGGGCTGGCAACACAGCTGTTCTTCACATCCATCGTGCAGATTTAGCTGCTTTATTCATTTCATCCCGATGAGATTTCTGACATGCTGTAACTAAGATTGAGTGTCCCAGTTCGAACTTTACAGCAGTACTGTAGGACGAACAGAGTCGGCATTCAGGCAGACTTGAATAATGTCAAGTTAACAATGCGTATCTGTTGTTGCAAAGCATGGAGATGCTTCTCCGGCCATAAGGTCAGATGTAGTTTTGGACAAACGGTTCTGGTGTTTATGTAATGCAGCTGAAGGGTTATTTTTGTGCGACCGATCTGCCGAAAGTTATTTTTATGTGGGATTTTCTCACCTGCCTACTCGTTTCATACTTTCAATCATTTCCTGCAAATACTCAAAAGCCACCTAGAAATGTCTCTACTTTCTCCTTTGTAGCTGTTTGACACAGATGAGGATGAGAAAATCACCCGGGAGGAGTTTACCGCTCTGCTGCGCTCTGCTCTGGGCGTGTCGGATCTAAACATGGTCAAACTCTTCAAGGAAATTGATGCCGATGGCTCCGGTTTCATCACCTTCAGTAAGTAGATTCTGCACATTTTAGACTTTTATTACCATATTGTATATTAGATATTACTATCCTCATGTGTTTCTCTGTGCCTGTGATTCTTCAGGTGAATTTCAAGCCTTTGCCACGACCCACCCGGAGTACGCGAAGCTCTTCACTACCTACCTGGAGCTTCAGAGATACCAAGCGATTCAGGAGGCAAGTCCGGGAGAACTGGAGCTGACCGGTCAGATCAGTTCAGAGGAAAAGCAAGAAGACAGCACCTCTGATAAAAAAGACGACTGAGACTTAAGACGACCGTGAACTTTGACTGCACTGAGAGAGAAAAAAAAAACTGCAAGACCGTCATCTGCCACCTCGTTGGCGTATAAATAGAAAATTCAAGTTATCGCCACAGCAGAGCCATATTCAGTCAAACGCTTGCGTTTTTATAGACGGTTTTAGAGTGCTTGTGTTTTCAATTTTAGTGCCTTATAGAGATTTTAAAGAACTATTTCCCCAAGTCATGGCACAAGGAGCGTGTTTTGTGACTTTTTACATCTTGTAAAGTTGTGTGTGTGTGTGTGTGATTGTGGTTACGTGTCCATCAAGAGGATAAAAAAAAAAAAAAAAAACAAGGATGAAAATGTGTTTTAATGAACTATCCGAACCAACCTTTAGAGTTCTGATCTTAGAGACAGTGTGTTATGATGTACTTAATCACCATGTTTTGGACTGTTTTTGTGTAGCCTGAGCTTACCTTCTCTTGGACTGAGATGAACACAGCCTTGTGTACCTTATCCTTTGTCTTTGTGTTTTGTTTTGTTTTTTTTCTGTAAATGAGTAAAAAAAAAAAATTGCCAAACCAACACATTTTTAAATATAAGCAAAGAGTCCTTGTGCTTCTGTGTTACAATATAATTAGTGTACAGTAAGCTTTATTAAGATCTTTCCAGTCTGCCAACCCAGAGATATTCTGTATTAAAGCTACGTGTACAACAAGCATAGATGCTGTGCGTTACACTTTTTTCCTGCGCTCAGGGACACAGACCTTGTAAGACGGCTGTATAATTAGCCAGAGGTTTGCTTTGCATGTGTATCCATTTGCATTTCTACTGAAGATCGTTGTTGCTGAGGCAGCAGCGTGTCTGTGCAGCTTTAAGTTTACTAAAGCAAATCAACCACTGAAAATAGGGCAATTTGTGAGCAAAAAGGCAACAGTGTTTCTCCACAACAGCATATTCCAGCGGGGTATGCGTTCAGATTAACTAGAGGCATTGTTATTTATTTAGCAGGGTGTATTACAATTATGTGATTTTTTTTTTTTTCTTTCCTCCCTTTTTTTTTTGTTAACACTGCAAAGTTTGCTTTTTAAAATAAAACAAGAGTACGATTCTCTTATCTGGTTTGTGTTTTTGTATTCATCTCTGAGGAAACTTGTAATGACTTTTACAGACTTTGCTTATAATGAGGCCTAAATGCAATGAACGGGCCGCGGCTGCGCTGCTGGTTCTCTGAAACCGCCACAAGGTGCCAGCAGCTACCTGTCACAACTCTGCTGTGCCTGTTCTTTGTCTGCTTGGCTGTGTGGGTTTCAATAGCTTTTGTCATTGTAGCCGATGCTTTACTTTGATGAGGCTCAGGCACGTATTGGTAAGAGGAAGATACTGTATATACGTGTGTGTTTAATACGTGACCCAGTGTTGAGCAATGAGGAATGACGCCTATATTGGGTAAATAGTCCATGTATGTGGAGTTATTGGTTTCTTATCTGGCTAAGTGTTTTATGTACAATAAAACATTTCGAACTGAAGCAACAACCGTGCAAAGAAAACATACAAGTGGCAGTGAATGTTACATTTACCCATTAGTGGGCTTACACACCAAAAATAAATGAGGTAAAGGATGATATGAAGGATTAACGTTATCAACTGTACGCTCAGCAGAAAATCAAGAGAAACCTTCTATCTTGAACATACACAGTGTAGGAAATCTGTCATTTTTGTTCAAAATGCAGAAACTCTTAACAATGTCTTTGAGAAAGTAATTACTTTATCATGATTTATGGACTGTGTTTGCCCAGTTTGTCTGCATTAGGACTTGTCTAGTTGGGTTTTTTTTCCTTTGGCCTCTCCATGACCCCACCTGTTTCTACCGTGAGATGAAACCTGCATTGGGAAGAAATACAGCAATTTTTTTGTGCGCTAAAGGAACAATTTATTACTAAAGGAACAAATAAGTAATTAAAGATTTGGGAAATTACATATTGTATGTGTTCATAAAACCATTTTTGGTCTATTTTTTCAAACTGAGAATCAGAGTAAATCTCAGTCTACAAAAAAGAACATTTTCATCTGATAACTCCTTCCTTTGGTACTGAATGGTTTATGTATCCGCTTATTGGTCCAGACATCTCTTATAAATGTACTTCTGCTGGGACCATGAGTCAGTTTTAATTCATCTGCTTATTCCCGGTCAGAAGCCGTGATCCTAACATGCGTGCTAATGTATGCGGCTCTAAATTCAACTGAGATGACTGCGCTCACACATGTGCAGAAACACACACAAAAAAAAAAACACAACGCAGTCTTGCTCTGCACAGAGGAGGCTGAAATGAATGATGAAGAGCGGCGCTCTTCATTAAAAGCCCGCTGTTAGACAAACTGTGATTACCAGCTGTGATTTCCACCTTCAATTTGTTTTAACCTTTTCAAACGTGCAGAGGCTCATTTCATTTTAATCAAAATTAATGAGATGGCATGGAATCAATTAAATCACATTGTTGCCGCTCGTACAGCAGCGCGACTCCTTCCCTACCCACGGATCCCGCTCTCCTCTTTGGCCCCCACGCCCCTCCATCCTGCCTGCTTCTCCTCTGGATGGCTGTTGTATATTGCTGTATCCATTTCAGCCCTGCCTGGGGGGTGATCCTGTCGCAGTAGATTGTGGGAGATATGTGTTGGTAATCTGATTTGGTCTCCTCAGGACCCGAGTGAGTGAGCAGCCTCTGTTTGTGGATGCAAGCCGGACGCAGGCCTCGAAACGGTCGGAGGACTCACTGTGCCGGGCTGGAAGGAAAAGGTCAGAACCGACAGGCCTCAGCGTTAAATTGATGTGACACAACTATGCGCCTCAATTTAGCCAGGTAGGCCGGCTCGCTCGGGCAAAATCGAGACGAGGCCTGGCTGAGGTCCACTCTGCAAATTAAGATTCAGTCGGCCGTTTATTTCACAAAGTTTGGGGGTGATTTAGTTTTAGTGCTGACAGGTTCAACTTTTAGCGTACCAGGTAAATGCCACTCTAACACCTTCTAATTTTCTACATCCTCTTACCTCTTTATAAAAACATACATCCAAGTTTTACCCGTGTGACTAGCAAAGTACAACAGAACAGTTTTTTTTGTCTTTTCACTTTTCTTTTCAACAGATAATTAAAATAAACAGCAATTAAGCTTTGTTAGGTTGTTTTAGGGATGTTGCATAAGAGGAAGAAATCACAGGTATTTTCATGTTCCTATAGATAAGACTTTCCGGCCCATAATAACAGGATACCTGGGTGTGTATATACACTTCTGTGACCCCTCTTTCCTCCTGTATGACGAACACGCATGCAGGATTTCCAAAAAAAGAAAAAAAACAAAAAGCAGCAACATGTGCAAGAACATTAGCTTACAGGTTAGAGAAATAGTGGGAATTTGCTGGCTACTGTAAATGCTGGATGGAACAAAGAAGTACACATGCCCGGAGTTATGCTTTGAAAAGCTCATGTTCAGGCTATATGTCTGATTCAAAGCACCTTGTACATGTCTTGTACGTTATCTTGTGCATATTTCCACTAGACAACATGGCAGAATGAGTATCCGACAAACTTCGGGACGCGCAACAAAAATCTAAAGTAAAGTTTCAACAATGCTTGGCAGCTTGACGTATCTTTGTGACGATGAACCCACGGCTTCGTCCCCTCTCGGAGCAGACATGGCTTTTGTCCAGCTGCTCCGGAGGGATGTTTACTTTTACAGACACTGGCATGGGGTGGATATTTAGACATTTTCATTGTGACTCCCTTCAAGCACACACACACTCACGCACATCTTCGCACCACCCTTGACTCCTGCGGGGTTTGGAGCCTGGCAGTCCATCGCCTTCAACTCTTCAGGGAGTTCCTCCAAATCTCATTGTTACTTTTCCTTATCGCACCAGATGACACCTTGTTGATTTTCTCTCTCCTATTATATTCTCAGGAAAGTGATTGTTCCTCATTTCCCATGTGATGGTTTATAGGAACAGCGAAGGTCCCGATGAGGGCAAAGTTTGAGGAACCGTGTGAAACACCAGTCATCCAGCACCGGTATCTGCTCCGTATATCTGCAGGCCAACGTTTGTTTCCTCGCTCACTGTTTTTGGGTGTTTCACATCTTTTTGTTTGATTCTTTTCCAGATATTTTCTGAATGACGGGCAACAAGTTTTCCTGTGTGATATACAAAGATGGGTCAGAGGGAGGTTGGGAATAAGATATTTGCATTTTAGCCAAATAACTTGAAATGTTTACGATTTCCAAACAAACTCAAACTCATCCCTATTAGCCCCACGAGACAAGGAAAAAACAATCACTCTCACCAGTTTCTCTCCTCTTACTTCTAGGAATCCAGTGAAGGAAACTATGATGTGGTACAGTGTCCATGACTGCTCCACACTGTGTCTTATGCAACACTTACATAATAGAAAAACAGAAATGAGCGTATGGAAATTGAATGTGTCTCTTATAGGTGATAAGTTAATTCTGATTCTAATCTTAACATGACTGTCTTTTCCTATGAGACTTATTGATCAACCACAGCCTGTTTTTTTCCCCCCCCTTTTTTTTTTCCAGCCACTCTCACAGTTCAAACAGCAATCACGCCAACCCTCACGCTGTCAGGCCTCCCCCCCTTTTTTGTGCCCCCTAATTACTACCCACCATTCAAAGTCAGCTTGTATGTACCCCCTATTGTGTTCTTCATTCACCACTTGCTTGGGGATTGAAAGGATGGCATAAAGCCCTTTGACATATAGATGAAGGAGACAGCTAAAAAAGACCCCAGTTATTATTTTATGCATTTTGAGCACCACGTTCTCACAGATTGTTGGCTAAAGTAAAAGAAGCCACTCTACTAGCTCGCACCTTTTTAGTTAACATGAGCCACGTTTCCCAGATGTGTCGAGAGTTGCGGCTCTCCGTCGCCGGACATCTGACTATTTTTCTCACTCAATGTATAACAGCATGTAGGGAAAAAGACTTAACATTGCTGAGGTACTTAAATCTTTGCAGATACTAGTAAAGCCCAGAGGGAGAAGCTTAATGACACTTAAAAGATTTAAACCAGAGAGCTTTAATGGGGTGCAGAACAAAACAAACCCCACTCAGTGCTAATGCCATGACCTAACTGCCACGTAGTCATGACCTGAAGTCTGAGGAATGACAAAAGAACATTTTTTTGTAGTTTTTCATTCGTCAGGAGGAAGGTCTTTAATGTCAGAATGCTATTCTTTTAATTACCAATGAGCACAAATTTAAAATCCCCACCCACACATACACGGGACAATCTGGAAAAATCTCATTTAAGCTGTGCCGTAAAACATTCTTATACGCGCCCTGTGAAGTTAAGGAGCTTTTTATGATGTAGCTCTTACTCAGACCGAAGCTGCAGGTTATCGTCATCGCATGCACATTTGTAAAGAAGTAGCTTTACAGGCACAGTCAGGTAGGAAGAAAACCTGTGCTTTGACCTCAACTACATGCTCAGGTTAAATCCAGAGGGTCGTATTGTGGCTGCTGAGAGGCTGCGTCGTGTTTTATTAGCTTCTCATCCTAAGGTCGACGGGGGAGAGCCCGAACCTTGAGAGAGAGAGAGAGAAGGGAGGTCTCAGGAGTCGTTCACAGCCACAATAAGGGATCCGAGATGATCAAGGTAAAAGGTGAAGGCTGATATCATTTTGCCTTGAGCAGTTCTGTACTCCTCCGTGGACACAGCTCGTCCAAGGTTATGGGTGCAGTGTATACTTGTTACTGTCCATTTTCTGCAACATGCACCTGGACTGTGAGGACAGCTTCCATTAAACTGCATATGCTACTGTTCCTTACTTAGACATCTGAGAAAGCCCACTTGTTGAACATAACACCAGACATGCACTCCCTGGCACACACAATCACACAACACAAATCAGTAGTGAGTCTTGGCTACAAGTTGCATATTCAAATGTAGCTGACGACGCATAATAAATTGCAAAAATGTAACTAATTCAGGAGAAAACAACAGTAATAATGCCGTATCCTCCCTTGTTACCTGGCCTCTTGCTTTACCATCACTGCAGTTATTCAATCCTTACAAACAAAACACCCAAAACCAACCCTATTAGGGTTTTATAAAACAAGCACTGGAGAGCAAAGAGGACATTCATTGACTTTAATGGGATGAACTGATCAACCATATCTAATAGAAATCATTGCCCCCGGCAAAAGCTGCTGTAGAATTGAATTACACATGGAACACAGTGCTTTTACGGCTTCTTAGAAAACTGTAATTCAATCTGTTTAGTACAGAGAAGAAACAGATAAAGTTCAAATTAAAACATTAAAAAAGTTTTGTTGTATGTTAAATTCAAGTACTGTAGGAACCTGAGCGGAAAGTGATCTTATATCTGCTGCACAATGTTAAATCCAAGCTCCGGTCTGATACACAAATACATAATTTATTTATCTTTTTTTATCCTCTTCTCCACCCCAAAAACTTCTTGGTCAAATAAATAAACACGATTAAGCAAGTTTAGACTGCGTGTTTTGTTATTATTGGTATTATTATCTCTGAACAACACGTTCGATTTTTAGAAAAATCGCATTGTCATATTAGGCTCCACTCCACGTGGATTAGTCTTAATACCAGAAGTAGATGAAGTTTATGGGAACTTGAGCTCATCCTAAAGATGGTCATGCCAAGTCGACATCAAACTGGAGAGAAAGTGTTCAATTATAAAATATCACGTGGAAGAGAGAGAGAAAACCGATTTAAAGCACGCATTTGATATCGTGCCTGCTGGAGAAGGCGAGTCTTAAAGTTCCTTCAGAATGGGCAGTCTTCCCTCAGATGCGTCTGGACAACAGCAGCATCGGGTCATGGAGAGGTGTCCCTAGCTTTACCACGTATGGAGGAAAGCCTTTTCATTTTGCACGGCTTTAAATTGCTTTAGTGTCGGTGACAAATTCAAATAGCCATTTATCTCTCTCATTATCCTTATGAGTAATGTTTAAGCTAATTGTTTTATGAGCAGATTGTTCAGCGCACAATGCGCTCAGCGCGCCTGGTGACGTAGAGAGGAATTTGCTCTGAAGTATCTTTCACTTGACACCTGCTATTGCTGCACATCAGACTGCACTCACACTGTTTTGTCTTAATGCTGTACTTAGACTAGTAGCACACAGACTTTAGATGCTTTAGGAGTAATAATGTCTCATATTTCCCTCGCAGTCCTAATCTGTTTTCTGCTGTGCGTAACTTTACGCACGGACACCAAACCTCTCCAAACTCTCTGTTTCTCTCCCCTCTTCTCTAGCCGATGTACGCGGAGGTGTCACCTGTAGTGCCGGTGGAGAACACTTGCTTATCCGATTTTTGTCAGCGGGATAGCGGTCCTTATCCGAGCGCACCGACTCAGACCACCAGCTCCGTCAGAACCTGCAGGGGGCCGTGAGAGCACCGCGCCGGCGTGGGCTTCGTACGCACCGCAGAGAAAATGAATATCCAGGTTTTGCCAGAACACAAGCTCTCGTCGGTGGCCCCGCTGAAACAGTGCAATGTGGAGAAAAAAGAGGTAGAACTGATACTGGTGAAGGACCAGAATGGCGTCCAGTACACCAGTTCCACCATCATTCCCACCCCTGGTCACCGCGCAGGTCCGCCCGGATCCGACGAGGAACGAGAAACTTGGGGAAAGAAAATAGACTTTCTCCTGTCGGTCATTGGCTTCGCGGTGGACCTGGCCAATGTTTGGAGATTTCCTTACTTGTGCTACAAAAATGGAGGAGGTGAGTAAACTACGTGTTTTATAATGTTCTCATGCAGATGCTTGAAAATGTTGGTGAGCTTTCCAAACTTAGTGAGCTGAAGGTTCTGCTCTTAAACGCTAAATACAAAAAAATGAATGAGCAGCACAGGTACTGCAAATTGATCTAAACACCCATAGTGAAATGACTTGTTGCATTTAGTGGTCAGTGTTGTATTTATTTATTTATTTTACCTTTAAATGATTCAAAAGTCTGTGAAACTGGCTAAGAAAGTAAATACTACAGCAATGCTTGAAATAGATTCTATTTAGATGTAACTGCTATTGTTCTGCTCTCAGCTGCTGTAATATCCTTTGATAGTCCCAGGTGCACTAATGGGACGTGGATTTGGTTTTCATGATGACGGAAATACCTCATTTTAGCAGAGCATGCACAACTGAGCTGTATAATTTGAGACTGTCAGACAAATCATGAGAAGTGACAAGAACTAACTGAAGAATGATAAGTGGGTTTATGGGAAGCAGTTGAATGTAAAGTTTGAACATCCGGTAATCTGTGTTTGAAAATATAAAGATAGAATTGTGGGGGCTTGGTTTTACTGGCCAGTTCTGGATACAAGATAACCACCACTGAAACTGTAGAAAACACTTCACCCTATGCGTTTTTTTCTCTCTAATGTTTCAAAACGAGAGCGCATGTAGTCTAAATTGAACATGATGTGTCACCAAAAGCTTTGACAATGAACGAGAAAGTTTTTCGCTTGCATAACGTTGAGAATGTTTACTGTCATACTGGTCACATGTAAAGCCGCTGTAGCTTTAAAACTGGCCTGAAACGTTTCACACTGATGCACGAAAAGTTTCGCATCCACGTGAAAAGTACCATAAATTGTTCTGCTTCTAATGTGTGCTTTAAAATATGCATTCACTGTCATTAAAAACAAGCGTCTGAGCTCAGATTTACTTATTTGAAACTACTGAAGCTGCGCTGTAGTGAGAGAAAAATATAGTGTGTGTGGCTGAACCAACAAAGGATTGCTTTAAACACAATGTTGTGTTACCTTCAACCCTCGTGACAACAGAGTGCTCACTAGAAGGTGTGCCCTGTCCTCTGTTTGTCTGCGAATCCATTCACATGGCCAAAATCAACATGTTGTGCTCAGTGTTCTCAGTGGTCACCTCCACCGCCGGCCCGTCAATCATTCTGGCCCTCAGCAAAATGTATTCATTACTGCGGATAATGCGTCATTTGTGATGGACAATGTCAAGAACAATTATGAGAGGTCATTTCCGTGTTGGTGGATGTGTTGCTGAGGCACGGTGTGAAAATAGCTGTGAGCCTTCGCACTTGTACGTTATGGCGTGCTATTTTTCCAAGACTGTCAGAGCCCCCCTACCGCTCTTTGTTTGACTTTTCTTTTTTGGGGGGGCATCTTGTTTTATCTGGCACTGACTTCAAAATGAAGCCGCCATCCGACATTGTTTACACAAGGAAGGCAATGAGTTACACTGATGTGGAATTAGCAAAAAAAAAGCATACAAGTGTGGTTATCTCTCTTTTTCCAGGTGCCTTTTTGATTCCCTACATTCTTTTCTTGGTCATTGCGGGGATGCCGCTGTTCTACATGGAACTTGCCTTGGGCCAGTACAACAGGGAAGGGGCAGCTACGGTTTGGAAAATCTGCCCTGTCTTTAAAGGTGAACCGTTACACACCCAGACACACAACTGCACACACTACCACGCATGTCCATGTTACTTTCAGCCTTTCTCTGACCTCTTAAACTGTGCTACTTACAGCTCCGCTGTGGTCTTTTGACTTCTCTCCAGTGTTTTGCCCTTTAATTTCATCCCCTTGTTCCTGTCCTTTCCCCCTCAGAGGTCCATAAGTGTCACTTGTAACAAAAATCTGTCACAGTGGTTCTTTCAACTCTGTAATTTTTTTTGTAATCTCTCCGATTGCACTCACAACCTTATGCCCCGTCTATGTTTGTGCAAAGGTCAAGTTCATGTTTATTGTAATTCCAAGTCAAATAATTAAGTCTGTCACAAAAACAATCTAAAGTCCAACTTGATCAATTATATAATCTACTACAGAGAAACATCATGAGCCTATTCAAAAACCAAACTGACCGTCATGTATTTATGTTGACTAAAATCTAATCTATCATTCATCAAGTTATCTCAAGTAACTGAGCATTAACGGGATTTTTTTTTGCCTGTAATATGACATTAACCGTAAACCTTGAAACCCGTCTAACTCTTCTCACTTGGCTTAACGAGTCGAGGAGATCTAACTTTCAAACACCAATAAGCACCCCTGCATTTGCTACTGAAACAACAGCAGCCGCTGCTTTCGTTGGCTTCAGTTCTAAGGTGGGTCTGTTTTTTTTTTTCCTGCACAAGAATGAGTGGGTGATTAGTTTAAGAGACTCACTGTTTCATGCGAGGACATCACATTCCAGTAGAGACAAAAGAACACATGCCAGAATTACCAAACAAAACAAAACAAAAAACAAAAAAGGTGATGATGAATGATGGAATGATGGAAAGTAGCCATTAATGCCATGTGGGTGTTTGCGTGGGAACACTATTTCAACTTTTGAGAAGTTGGCTAGATGGCAGTTTTTTTTTTTACATGTCCCCCCTTCGCTGCAACACTGATGGAAAAATAAGAGTATGTCATGGTGATGATAAGATGATGAAGGGGACGAGAAACATGTCGCAAGGTGCATGTGGCCTCAGATAGGAAAGGACGATAAGAACAATTATACCGAAGCTTGTGATTGCTCGTGCCATTTATTGATTTTACGGCAGAAAAATGGCAGAAATGCCCTTTTTTTTTTCCTTATTGTTACGTGAATTTTCCCATATTGTTTGGGGGGGGGATCACATTGTGGAACCTGAAGGTAACACATTTGTACCACTAAAACAAGTGTGTATTAAATGAATTTGTACTGTATTGCTCAACAACAATGAAAAAAAAAAGCACTGTGTTCGTTTGAGTTATTTATCTGACTGTACAACATGCAACAACCTGAATATAACAGCACAGTGTGAGCGTAAACGACACTTTTCTGCTTCCTCTCTAATAACCCTGTGTTGCTTTCAGGTGTGGGCTACACTGTGATCATCATAGCCCTGTATGTTGGCTTCTACTACAACGTCATCATCGCCTGGTCCCTCTACTACCTGTTCTCCTCCATGACCAGCGAGCTGCCGTGGCTCAAGTGCGGCAACCCATGGAACAGCCCGAACTGCACCGACCCCAAAGCCATCAACGGATCCGTCCTCGGCAACGGCACGTCTTACGCCAAGTACAAGATCACGCCGGCAGCGGAGTACTACGAGTAAGTGAATTTTTTGAATTCAGAGAAATTCATTTATCAGTCACTACTGTGCATCTCAGTCCTTGTGGACAAGTGTCGACACTCTGCAGTTATTTTGGGAACACCACTGGCTAACAAAACCAAGCTCCTTGATTGCAGAATAACTGCAATTTTAATGGTGGCTGGGACAAAAGAAGTGCGTGTATAAAATCATCAGTCAAATCTGATGAAAAACGCCTAAAAAGTTCAGTGACTTTGCACCAAAATAAGGTTTTCCTTCACAGGCTGTACTCAGTACACAGACACAGTTTCGCCAGCTTCAGTGCAACATGGTTGGCTTAATCTTTCCCACTTATAAAGCTGACAGCTGACTTTATAGTTGAGGGGCGGGACATGTGAGACAACCAGCATCTTATGAAATTTCTCAAACGGATTTCTTTGTGGGAGACTTTCAGGGGCGAGTGTATCTGGCGATGTAGACCACGGCATGATTAAGACTGTATTTTTGACAAAAACTATTAGAGGATCTAACTTTGTCAAGTTTTAAGAGGACTAACATGTTCGAACACTCAACTTTACCAACAATTCATCTAGGTATCGGACTTAAAGTCAAGCGAGCAAAACACAAGAAGCAACCTGCCTGTTATGTCCGTTGTTCCACCAACTTTTCGGTAATGCTGATATGAAAACATGACATCTGAATGTATGCTGAGATCATGGTATAAAACAAAAAGTCAAGGTAAACAAGATTTTGATCACAGTCTTGTCATAATTGCGAAACGTTGGCCTGCACGGTTGGATGTTCTGTCGATTGTGTTTTGGACAAGTTTTTGTTTCACTTCTAAACGATGCAGTTTGGCTGAGTCAGTATCCGATCCACTCACTGACAGTGTCACGTGGAGGTAAATGCTTTTTTTTTTTTAGAGGGGTGGGGGGGTGTTATCTGAATAACACTGTACACCTCCACGAGACAAGGGAGCCATTGTCCATGTGAGGAAGGCAACCAGTCACTGAAATATGAGCAGAGGACTCTAAAATTGTCCGGTCACAAATGTTTGCACTATAAAAGGTGTATACATAAAAAGTTCAAATGCTCTCTTTGAAGTGCATGAAAAAGCTCCATCTGTTTATACTTCAAAGACAGCCAGCTCTTCCCCAGCTTCTGTGAAGACTGACTGTGCAGCCCAGAGGAAGTCTGTGAAATGACTTGGACAATACAAGGGACACACGCTAAGCGTGACGCACAGAATATATCGAGCGTGCGTGGTGGCCAGTGACTGCGCTCGCTAAACTTCCACCTGCATTCTGATGAGCACAACCGTCTTGAACTGTTCAATCAAACACCATCGCCGGTCGTCTTTTAACGTCTAGGAGCTCTCAGACTTGATGTATTATAAGTAAACACTTTTATTTAAAATTCAGAGATCAGTATTCACAAGAAAACTGTAGCCTTCAAAAAAAAAGTGATGCAACACCATTCAAAAAGCAGACATAAAACCAAAACTCCAAATATGTATTCCAAGTGGATTATCATTCTTCATTCTCAGGGGGGGGAAAAAAAACAGAAGATGTGCAGAGACAGACTGACAACAATAGGACACTTGAAGACAGATCTTGCATGGAGGTTAGGCACGGTAGGGGACAATAAATCCTCCTGCTTACAGCTAGCTTTGAGCACAGGAGCAATGCCAAGGCACAGCGTGAGGGAGGCCAACTGAGTCAACAGTTCTCTTGCTTCACCTCGTACACCCTTCTTCATCCGCAAACCCTTCTGAACCGAGCTTGCGACACGAGCACAGTGTGTAGCAAATTCAACAGCAAAATTTCTTCACATTTGAAGAAGACGCAAATACTGCATGAGAGAAAGATGAGGTCAGGTTACTCAGGTATCCGTATACCTGTGTGAACTGATGTTTCTGGCCACCTAGAAGCAGCACAACAAGAGGTGAACACGTATTATCACTCAATAAAGTTGATGCTGCATCTGTGAGTCATTCCACATCAATTCTACAAGTTTGTAAAAATAGTTCACGCCTGACCATCTAATATTTGTCTTTTTCTGCACATATGTGTGTTATTCGGTAAAATTTGTGTAAGATCTGTAGTCATAGGTAACATTAGGTTTTGAGTTAAACATTCCAAAAACAGGTGGGCTCAAGTGGATTTTTGCATCATTTGCTTTGTGCCAATCTGTGGAGCAATAGCTTGAGAAATATTGTCACTACAGTCCTTAAATTGTGTACGTTTATTGATGTCCACATGTGGTCTTCAATGGTACAACCCTGCTTTCACAGAATAATACATTTGATGGTGTAAATTTGGTCAAAATATGTCCATGTTTTTTGTTCTGTTCTGATATTCCACCAACTGTACAACATTTATCTTTTGTGTCAAGAGGGTGATTTTTTAAATTTGTTTATTTTTCTAGAATTGGCACCAATGGGAGCTTTAAAACTGCAGAATATGGTATACTTTATGAAAAACAACATATTGAAAGTATGTTTTTTTGCATCTATGATCAATATTCGGACAATCATTGAACAGGTGTGATCGGTGAAACCACTCCAATAGTGAGACTTATATAATACTGTTACTGGGCTAAAAGACAAATCATGGGTTTTCCAACTCAAAGTGCTTCAAGTTTTATAAAAGTGGTACCATAAGGAATCTCATCCATGTTAATTATCTATACATCAGACATACATATTTCTACTTGTGTTTGATTTCTTCATCACAATATGTTGTAATTCATTATAAGATTATAACTATTGTTAGCAAAGAGTCACATAGAAACATTGTGTTGAAGTTGCCAGCAATAATACCTGATGTGCTGATGTTAGCACTGAAACCCTGTTTTAAAGTAGTTCATGCCTGATTATTAGTCGAAAATGGGTTTCCCAGTATTCCAAGTATTGATGCTCATGTTGTTAACCACATGGATGGATTTTCTAAAAGATGATGATGTCATACAGTTTGGGTTTATATAGTCTGTGAATTTCTGTCATCAGGTTTGAAGGCTTCAGCAGAGAAAGTTCTAAGAACATGTTTTGTTGGAGATAAATTTAGTTGTGGAGAGTCTTGCCAAAACCTGGACACAAATTTGAAACAAGCAACTGTTGGTATGGTACCACTTTTTATGAAATCATTTGAAGCACTATGAGTTGGAAAAACCCATGATTTTTCTTTCAACCCAGTAACAACATAATGTATCTCTTCCAATTGGGACCACGATTGGAGTGGTTTCCCCATCATACCTGCTAAATGATTGTCCTAATAGTGGCCATAAATGCAAAAACGTGTATTTTAAATGATTATTTTCTCTTCTCTTTTTAAAGCTCATATTGGCGCCAATCACAGAAAAATTAAATCAGCCTCTTTGGGGTGAAAAGTAAAGGTATCATGGTTGGTGGAATATTGGAGTAGACAGAAACATTACACGTTTTAACCAAATTTACACCATCATACCGCTGTTTGTATTGTTCTATCACTCTGTCTACTGAGGACCACAGGTACATATCAATGAGCCTACAAAATTGAACATAGTTAATTTGGATTGTCATGGACTAGCTGATCAAAAACGTTATCTCCTATAAGTCAAAGTTTACATCAAGCTGCTATATCTACCCCTGAAAGATGAATACAGTTAGAATCACTGTAGCTCAGAGGAACAAACTGGAAGTGAGCAATAAATCATGTGACAAGGCTTCTTTAGAGATCTGCTGGGCATCTTTCTGTCATTCATTTAGTAGCTTGTGAAGAGATCAAAGAAACTTCCCTGATGTTCAGCTCCCAAATCACTGGATCGCGTATGTTAACCCGACAGAACAAAACTGTACGATTACTGTCTCACCGCTCACAGGCATAGAAATCAGGAAGCCGTGGCTTTCACAGAGCTCTAAGAAGTGCGGGTCCTTCTCTCTACATATTTCCAAAAACTTTCTGAAACTAAATTTTCAACATAATGTCTAGATTCTGCCATTGTGTGAGAAAATTATTCTATTACTTTATTGTAAGATTAGATAATAACCACATATCATGGGATGTGGTCTGATACAATACCAAACTGTAAACTGATCATAAATCTTGCATTTACACAGTAATTTGATCTTTTTTGACCTCTTGGCCATGTTGGCATACAAGACTGACTCTTTTAAATTGTTCTGTTGGGCATATTTGTCACTTTTCATTGTGTTCCTCATCTATACACGAACACACAGTAAATAAACTAAACACTGTGTTCAAACTTACTTCAAAGTTCTCCAAATGATAGCTTCATAACTATTATTGACCCCTTTGGTGTTACAGATTGTCATTTGACACTTTGCAGTCAATAAAATGACTGAGCAAACCTAACGGGGTTCTATCGTAACCAGTCTGTGTTTGAAAGCACAGTGGCACAAAATTTGGCCTTCTTTTTCCTCATCCTCGTGCTTGTTATCATCTCCTCACATCATCCCGGCCTTCTGCTGTTAATCAGCTTTAGTGGCCTCCGTGTTCACTCGCTAACGACAACGTGCTGTGACTTCTTGGGTATTGCTCTTTTGCGCACGTGGCTTCAGTTCAGGACCACGAGCAGTTCACACTGGATTCTAAAATGTGGACACGTTTAAAAAAATAACGCGTGCTGAACGAAAACAGGAAATCTGTTCTGAGTATTATATTGTAATTCAACACCAAGTCTTTCAGTGTGAAGTAACAGTGGATGTGATTTTTACTGATCTGAAAAGGTTTGGTGTGTATAGTAGATGAGCTTATCCCAGCCATTGTCTTTAGAGTTCACCTGGAGCAACCACATCTGATTTCATGCCAAGGATCACTAGACTTGATAAATAGGCCTCATTTAAACAAAATGATGTAATTACATAGACATGAGGAGATTGATCTCACTTTCACTCGAACACTTTTTAAAAAAAATAACTATTCAAAAAAACAAAACAAAAAGACTGAATCATGTGGAATTAACTAAATAAATCAGATTGAAATGAAGTAGAACCCTTCAGCTGGGTTTTTAAGACTCAGTTCTTCAGTCATTTTTATTTATTTATTTTTCCATGCCCTGTTTCCCATTTCGTAACCAACATTACGACCAGTTTGCATGCAATAGTGTGCCAAAGTCAAATATACAGAGATCAGCTAATAGCAACACACAGTGTTAGGATCGCAGTACAACCAGCTTGCTGAGCGATGATAAGACTAAATGTGTTTTGAGTAACTGGGCCAAAGGGACCTGGATTGATGTTATAGTGAGCATTTACTGGAACTGCATTATCGATGCCATCAGAAGACCAAGGAGGCCTTGGGGCATTACAACATAACACAACACTAACAGCAGGCCTTCAGGTCAGAGCCCAGACTCAAATTTTCCTCCTCAAATAAACTGATGTCTTCACACCACTATCTGCCTCCCAAAAGACCATACCGCTTTGATTTTGTTTTTATCAGCCCAAGATAAATAAATGCAGAAGAGGAGCTTCACAGATCCTCCGGTCCCTTCAGAGTCGATGTCAGAACATACTTTAGTTTGCTTGTTCCTGTTATGTAACCAACCTTAGTATCAGATCCAAATTTAGCTGTTTATCAGCCCATTAAATCACATGCCGACCAAACTGAATCTGTCTTTAGGAAAGTCTTTGGATGAATGCAAATTTAACAAAAAGTGCTATTAAACGTTTTACTGCAGGATTAGGATGTCCAAATACAATCCTACGCCCTTCCAGTGTCTCCCAGCACTGCTTCAACATCTAACAGTTTCAAGAGTCGGCTAGTTAGTCTTTGTTGTTGTTTTCATGTTTCACTGAGGATTAAATCATAGAGTTTTACAACGCAACTTCACAAACAATATTTATGCCTTGGAACAACCTTACCCATTATCTGCGATTATACCCTGTTATTTTATTGTAAACTGCTCCAGATTTGCACAGGGATCATGAGTGAACAGCCCTTTTCAAGTCCGGCTTCACAGCTTTACAGCTTTAACTAAGCTACTCCAGAGCATTCACCTCGGTGCCTTTAAACCATTTCTGTGTAGCTTTGGCTCTGTGTTTCGGGTCATCGTCTTTCTGGATGACAAGTCGCAGATCTCTGCAGACTATATCAAGTTGTCTTCCAGGATTTCCCTATGCCTTGACATGCCTTCCAGGACCTGCTACCATTATACTGGTGTCACCACTGTGCTTCACAGTGGGGATGGGTGTTTGTGATGACAGTGTTTACTGTCCGCCAAACAAAGCATCTTGTCTGATGGCCAGTAGGTTCAGCTTTGATCTAATCAGGCCAAAGAACCTTCTTCTAGTTGACGTTGGAGTCTCTCACATTGGAAGGCAACTCTGTTCCACATCTTTTCAACAGTGGCTTTCTCTTTGCCCCCTCCCATAAAGCTTTGTCTTTTGAAGAACCAGGCAAAAGTAGTTTTATTCACAGTCTCTCCAATGTCAGCAGCTGAAGCTTGTAACTCTTTCAAAGGAGTCATAGGTGTCTTGGTGGCCTCCCTCCCTAGTCTCTTTCTTGCATGGTCACTGATTTCTCGTTTAAAAAACAGCCTTCTTGTATCCATTCCCTGACGTCTGCTTTTCAATAATCAATCCACAGAGTGGTTTAGAGTGTTCTTTAGTCTTTATCAGGTAGTTATAAAGTTTCTTGTAAATTCTTGTCCAAAAAGCCAAACTAAAGTGACCATTATTATGCTGAAAAGCAATAAAAGGAGGACATTTCCAAGGGAGGTTGGATACTTTAATAAGCTCTGTAACAGTTTAATAACTATACAGAAACACTTGTGAATGAAGCAACATCATGTGAAACTTTAACCACAGAGAGCTTCCTGGGAACACAGACTTTTGTGGGATTTTTTTGTTTTGGCAAACTGCAGGAGTATTGTTTCAGTTTTTTGCTCCTGGGATGTTCCTGACCTAGACTAAAGATCTCCTCCCAAACAAAGCTGCTGACTTTTACGGCTGTTATTTTCCTTCTTTTAGTTGTTCTTTAGGTAAAGTGGAAACATAAATGCGCAAAAAAGTTACATGTGTGAATGCAGTTTTAACTTCGACCCATTGGTAGTGCCGTTTGGTTTCATTCAAAGTTAATGAGTTTGTTTGATCGAGACAGAAAGAGGCTTCATCCCACATCTCAACATTGTGTATGGAGATGGATTTGTTTGAACTCAGTGAATATAAAAAGCAGAAGTTTGTAGGTTAATCTATCCAACACCTCAGTACTGGTCACTGCACAGGTTGTTGGTACCAGAAACTTGCAAAGTCATTGTGATAGTAAAACGTCTTGCATATAACTAATTTCACACTGATTTAAACAAATGGGTTACAATGTTTACCCCTAAAGCCACATGCTATTGTTTGAAATTTCACCAAAAAAAAAGCTTTCTCAAATTAACAAATGCAAAATTGTGAGGCCAAAATGAAAAATCTTGTTCTGTATGAATGGGAACCATTTGGGAGAATTTGTCTGCTTAGGTATATCAACATGCCGGAGAGAGAAAAGTTCCCCCCAAACTTTTATTTGTTCCTAAACAAAACCTCAACTTAAAAAGTGAGTGACAGACTTAAAACACTGATGCTATTGAGTAGTAGGTGACTTCTTATGTGCTTTGCTTGGTAACTTTGGAACAATGGTTACCCTAATGTCTACTTCTTTATTCTTCTGGTAATAGCTTCATATACAGTCGCGACTCGATAATCCGACACTAAATGTAAAACCTTCTTTCATGTCGGATAGCAAGGCTGTCGAATTGTCAAGACGGAGGTCAAGATACAAGGAGGGCTTGATGCTGGAAGGCTCATTTGTTGTTCATTATTGTTCATAGCTGTTATAATAACTAGTCGGGCTGGTCCGAACAGCACTTTCTGGTCTCTGGATACTTAGGCAAGTGACCACATTGAGTTTATATAAAGTGTCACACGGACTTTGTTCCTTCTCCATAACTGTAAACTGAAATTGTGCACGTTGTTACCACTGCTGTCGACCAGACTTTCAAAGAATGAGTTTGCGCAGCTGGAAACAATATTTAGATGGACAAGGAAAAGACACATTTGTATTCCCTTCTTTCATTATGTCAAAATAAAACACTTAACTCTTTCAACTTGGTCTGAGCATAAGTTTTTGGCTTGACGAGAATGGCCGGCAATATCGAAAGGACACCATATTGACCATTTCAGAGCATCTGTGTGTTGTTGATAGATGGCTGTTTTATCCAACTTCACACAGCTTTCACCCAGTCTCATCCCTTTACTTTAGATAAAATACTGCATTGAATACCATTGAAATGTTTGTGCCTCAAGTTGTTTAACCGAATATATATTTCAGCGATAAACGGATTTGACATAACAGTAACAACGTGGAAATTGGTTTAGGGTGGAGCGCTCCAAGTCCAGTCCTAAGAGAGTCTCTTTTTCACGTTTCTTCTCCCACCCGCATATCAGATTCGCATACGTGAGTTGTTGTAGAAGCTGGGTGGGGCTGTTTATCCTATAACTGTTTAGATGTATCCAAAAAACCACACATAACATGCCCTTAAGTCACTGTGTCAAAGTGGTTTTGCTCAGAAAGAGTTTATCAGAAGTAAAGAATGCCTTCTAGATACCCTGCTAATTCATCTGTCTGTCCTTATGTAGACGAGGTGTGCTGCATCTCCATGAAAGTAAAGGTATCCAGGACCTGGGCTTGCCTCGCTGGGAGTTGACCTTGTGCCTGGTTGTGGTTGTTTTCATCCTCTACTTCAGCTTGTGGAAAGGCGTCAAGTCTTCAGGAAAGGTACGGGCGGATGTGGACCACCAAACAACGGCTTCATCATTTTATGCCCACTGTGTTATCTGTAAAAGATCTGAAGCTATGAATCTGCCACGGGGATGCTTTGCTTACATCTTGTAAAGTAGCTCAGTGTAAAAAAAAAGTTAAAAGGGAGGAGTGGAGTGGAGTCGACACTCACTTCTCACGCACTCTTTCACACTTTACATTCCACATTATATATGTAGTGACTTGCATTCGAGCAATAAGCTGTAACAAATGCCATCATTTTAAGGTTGTCTTCTCATTGTTTAAGTTATCGAAGGGATTCCTACTACATATGTCTTTTTTCTTACTATACACTGTTGGGCACATGCTGGGGTTTTTTTTTAATTACGAAAAAGGGTCCAATAATAAAGCAAAATGACGTGTTTTCTCCCTATTGCCTGTTCGCTCTGTCTGTATATTCAGGTGGTGTACATTACAGCCACGATGCCCTATGTGGTCCTTTTTGTGCTGCTGATCCGAGGCATAACTCTACCAGGGTCCATGGAAGGAATTAAAGCCTACCTCCACATTGACTTCAAGCGACTCAACAATCTAGAGGTTAGACACAGTTTGCCACAATCCATTCATTGGTACTGGAGATTATTATGAAAAGAATGTTACTCTGAGTTTCATGACTGAACACACCTTCAGATTCATGTTATTTGCTGACCTCTGGGTTTGTGTTAACCCATGGGACTCCTTGAGCTTTTACTTCAATCTTACAAACTACAAATAACAAGTATGACAGCTTCGAAGTAGTTTCATAGAGCTCCCTTTCTGTGTTACTTCACTGGGTGTGTTATCTCCTGATCTGAAGGTTAAAGGCTAGATTCCATTGGTGCCTCCCATCCTGAATGTATGTACAGTACATATATATGAATGTATTCCATACACACATACTTTAGATACAATCTTCCATTAGCCAAGCTTACGTACGTACATGTTTAAGAGTTGAGAAAAAGTTCATGTTTTGCAAAACATTTTAGGGACTTTTTTGTTTTGTTTTTTTTTCTGTATGAATCTAACTGACATGTTTTGCAAACCAAAGCAGGGCGTTCCCAGCTCATAAAACATGTCCAGGTAAATAAAAATGTGTTATTCAAGAAAGCAACGCAACTTCAGGGAAAGAATGGAGCAATAAAAAAAAAGATTAATTTAAAAAATTAACTAAAAAATGAAAATTCTCTTTTGCATTCAAGTCATGTGTGGTGTTTCAGCCTGGAATCTCTTATTTTTAGGAATTCAGAAGTTTTCTGATTTCTCTGTTATTTGTGCCATAGGTGTGGATTGATGCTGCCACCCAGATATTCTACTCGCTGGGTGCAGGATTTGGTGTGCTCATTGCATTTGCCAGTTATAACAAATTTGACAACAACTGCTACAGGTAAGGGTTTTGCACTGCTAGTCTGAAACAAGCCCACAGCAACACATCATCCTGCCGTTTTTAAGCACTCTGCCTTTCCCGGCCTGTAACCGGATCAGAGGTGATGCTAATCTGTCCAGCTTACCCCACTGGCCAGGTGTTAAAAAGGACAGATAAAGTACAGACCAGGGAGGGTTGTCAGATAATAGCCAAAGGCTGAATGTTGACTGGTTTGTAATAGTGCTGCTCTCCGTCAGAAAAAAAAAAAGGCAGACATGAGGTTGTGAGTTTGGCTAATCTTTGTGCACGTTAATAACTTGCAGTAGTGCTGCTGGGCGTAGATACTGTTGGCAAAGCATCCGTTTGCCCGATCATAATTGTAAACATGTTACACCCAAAACAGATCTTCCTCTTCACGGCTGCTGAACTTAAAGAAAAAAGTGTTTCTATCGACGTAATCATCTCCCAATAGGTGTCACATAATGTAAAGTGAGATAACAGAGGCGTCCAAGCTAAATCAGTGCTGCACTATGTGCTACCAACATTATGGACCTCCACTCTCCTGCTGCCTTTCCTCCACCTTCTGTAACCCCAATCTGGGCCTCCTCTGCTGTCCGCTTTTTTCATGTCCCATTTAGAAAAAGTGCATGAACTGCTGGCAGGTGGGTTTTAAATTATGCCCTGAGTGGCAAATGAGCAAATTGGAACAAGAGGAAAGGCAGCCGCCTGAAATATATATAAAGAAAAAAAAAAACAACAAGTACTAAAACCAGGCTTTTGTTTGCATACCGACACGGAGGAAATGTGCACAAGATGGAGTGCAATGAATCAATGTGTCAACCCCAACGACTAAGAAAAACATAAAACCCACCAGTTCAATGGCAGGCTAATAACAAGGTTATTGCAGTTACTGAAAAAAAAAAACAATAACGCTTCAGATAAAACTAACAAAAACTTTTAACCCCCTCCCCCTCCTTGTTTTTTTCTTTTCTTATGCTGACATTCAAATAGATTAATGTCAAACTGAAATACTAATAAATGAACTGTGGGGGGGAAAACTCATTCATATTCATCTTGTTATTATATGTGTCCTAAATGAGATTAAATTGATTTTTTATTTTTTTTAAACTACGCCTTTAAATAACTGCATAACAATATCTAAACTAGAATGAAACATCGTCTGTAGTGAATGTGTTCGTCTCTCATAAACGAAGAGGTGCTCTTCTGATGAGCACCAACAAATGTGTGAGTGTTTGAACGACCAGGCGGAGAGGCACGACTGAACAAACAAAAAACGTTACCAGCCCACACGTAGAACAAAAAGATAAGTCAGAGGGATAGTCAGATGGAAGCAAATTCGTCTTTGAGAAATTTCTAAAAGCCAGCCGACAGCCGAGGGCAAGTTGAACATGTTGGTTCTATCAGACAGCAGCAGGTGAGCGAAATCAGAACATCACAAATTATCAATGAAATCATCAAGCCGGAGAAGACAATAAACAACCCTCATTGGTCTAAATTTCCCCTCTAAAACACAGTGTTTTCCCTAAAAACACCTGAAAGATGTCAAGTAACACATGGCTTCATTTTAACTTTACTTAATGGGAAATCATTTACTAGACCGATGAGGATTGCAGAGCAGCACTAGCAGTGATTTAACAATGCTGGTTGTAACGACAGTGTTAAAAGATGATATCTCTGTCACTTTAAACAAGGATTCCTTTACGACAATGTAATAAATTTTGGTCAATAACATAATAACTTATTACGCTATTGGCCAAAAGATATTATGTTTTCAGTTCAGGACTTTCATTATGTTATTGGCCAGTTATTACGTGATTGGCTTCGACACAGTGAATCCTAAACCAAACTATAACTGAAATGTAAAACACAAAGTAATTCAGCGTTTTTTTTAAACCTCCAATTTCTGTTATTTTGTGTTTTCCTAATCTAGGGATGCTCTCTTGACCAGCACTGTGAACTGCGTGACCAGTTTCTTCTCAGGGTTTGCCATCTTCTCTGTACTTGGATACATGGCTTACAAACATGGGGTGAGAATAGAGGATGTAGCAACAGAGGGTAAGTTCTGGTATTGCACAAACAAACACTAAAATATTAGTTACACTGCTCCTCTGCACCGTCACCGACTTGCCCAAAGCTGTACACCAATCAGCCACAACATCAAAACAACGTGCCGTAGTTCGTGTTGGTCCGCCTCATACCACCAGAACAGCTCTGATCCATTGGAGCATCGTCCAGGGATGTCCAGTGGTGTCTGACACTGCGACGTTAATGGGGGATTCTTTGGATGCTGTGGATTGCAGGGCGGGGTCTCCATGTTTTGGGCTTGTTCTAGCGCATCCTGTCAGTATTCAATCTGGAAGCCAAGAGCTCTTGGTCATGTTCCTCGAGCCGTTCCTGGGCAGTTTTTGTGGTGTGACGGGGTGCATTCATCATCTTTAAGTGGGTTTTAATGTTGTGGGTGATTGGGGTACACTGCTTTAATTTATTTCCTAGCTCTTGCTCGTATGATATAATGTCCACTCATACATGCTGCACAAAACATACATTGTTTATGAAAGACAGAATGTTTGTTGTACATACAGGGGCGGGTTTGGTGTTCATCATCTACCCTGAGGCTATTTCTACCCTGCCTGGCTCAACATTTTGGGCGATTGTGTTCTTCATCATGTTGCTGACTCTGGGCATTGACAGCTCGGTGAGTACCAACAATCACTCCAACGGCTCTACAGAACAGAACAGTGTCCTCTTGGCTAAAGGGAAATATGTTGGGGTGGTGCAATGAACATTTCTGCTACATCTGGGGGTCCTTACCCTTTTAATATGTCCATCCATATATATCCATTTTATGTGTATATGAAAACAAAATTAGCAAGCGTGAACACCACCTCTGTAGCGGTTACCATGGTAATCAATAGGGAGGAATGCTAAATGCATTTAACCAAGTCTTCCAAATCTGAAATTTCACACTTTTGGCAACTATGCAGTGATTTCTGTGAGGTTTCATGACATTATTTTTATAATTTCCCACTGACTCGTCTTTGAAAAGGAGTTTCAAAAGTTATTATTTGTAAATCATTGTTTATTACAAGCATGTTACAATTATATAATATGGCACAACACCAATAATGATGGACTACTTGGTGTAATTGCCAGAAAGCTCCTTCCAGTATAAAATGCGAAGAATTTCAATTAGAAATGTCTACTGATAGCAACATTCTGAGCTCAGCTTGCCCGACACTCTCAAGAACACGAGAACATGATGATGATGGAGCTGCAGCCGACTCAGTCTCTGCGGCTGTTTCTCAAACTGAGCACATTTACGTTTGCCGTTACATTTATCAGTCAGCTCGCCATTCAATCATTCTGGTACACCGCAGGCTGCGTTCACAAGAACCTCTGTCTTGTTTTGTGTCATTTTTTATTTTATTTTTTAAAAATGTATAGCCCAGTTAAACGTATTATATTTCATATTTTGAACTCCACAGTATCAGTATGAGCGTAATGGTCACATTTGCAGATTTTGTCCACCCTATTGCAGAAGTGGATGAACCCAGAGGCCTCTTTGAAGCTCTGATGTATTTTTTAGATGTGAGAAATAGTCGGCCCAGCTATTCATTCACACAACAGCTAATAATATAAACTTTAAAAATTACAGATAGAAGCAGTGTTTTGATTCCAGGATTTATTACTGTCCTCCCCATATTAGTTTTAGTATTTGCCTCTCTATGACACTGCTGTGCATACAGTGCTTATAAAACGGTGGCTTTAGCTTTGCATAATGCTTCAGCCTGTGCAAAGGTGCAGGTAAAATGCCTATGGACAAAAGTTCACCTTACATAAGGCACTGACTACCTCACCCCTCATTTTGACTCAAAGCTTAGGAAATCAGCACCGCCTTTGCATACAGGTGTGAGCATACACAGATCACCGTGAGATCACCTGGAGATAGTGATGAGTCATGTCAGAAAACCTTTCTTGGCTGGGTTATCTATTCCACTTTTTTTTTTTTTTTTTTTTTTAAGCAAAATGTTAATCACACGTCCAACTTTGTCAGTTTGTCCGTGAGACGCCACGCGGTTCCCGTTCCCACAATTTACGTGACATGAAAGAAGAATACCCGACACATCTGCCCAGTGATTCCCCCGAGGTGCTAAACGATAGTTCAGTCGACTCAGAAAATATCAGCGAATGCCCCGGGGTTATTAGTACATCTTTTCAGTTATGTGTCTGGTAGATCAGATAAGGATGTTTTATGGAAACAGTACTGCATATACTGTAATATTATAGCTATACGTGTTTCATTCTATCTTGTCCTTGTTAATGCCTGTGCTTTATTGTCATGCTACTGTAAAGTCAAAGATGCATTCCCGGACCTGTCGGGTCTTCAGTTCTTCAGTCTCCAGTTCTTCACATTGACATTAATACCTGCTAACCTGTTAACAGATGTGTGGTTTTCAATTCAAGTTTTGTTGGATGCTGCCACAAATACTGTTAAAAAGCTACACTTACCCATGCCAATCTAAGGAGACATTGTACATGTGAACTCGTAACTATTATCAACACCTTTTTTTTTTCTCTAACGTTTCTCTAAAGGTCTAAGGGAGTTTAAATGGATCTCTCCTTTAGCGAAACCACTTTTAGCGTGATTGAAATCTTCAAACTGACAAATGTGGTGTGACAACACGATTTCTGAATGTCACCTCTCTCGCTCTCTGTTTTGCGTCCCTCAGATGGGCGGCATGGAAGCAGTCATCACAGGCCTGACGGACGACTTCAAGATCCTCAAGAGAAACAGAAAGCTTTTCACCTTTGCCACAGCCTTTGGAACTTTCCTGGTTGCCCTGCTCTGCATCACGAATGTCAGTATCCAGTGTCGAAGTCCTTGCATGCTTATTTCCTTTATTATGTTTGTTTGCGGGAGTAAACACAATTTTAAAAACATTAATCGACTTATAAACTTGCCAAGAAAATGATGAATGTGAGATTTAAACTGCAAGTGACTCTCAGTCTCGTGATGTTATCGCATCTCCAAAAAGAGCCATTGTATCACATTCTGATAAGAAATTAAAATTTATTTGAAGCTGCAACTAGGCAGCCGAGGATTAAATGTCTCGGGAGGCCCTGTTCATTCACATGGTATCGCTCACTGATAACAGATACACAGACGTCGGAGACAGAAAGGTATTGTGCTCGCGATTCACATGGTTTCATCGTTTAATCAAATCAGTAAAATTACCGGGAAAGTGAATGATGCCTTTCACATGCTCGTTCCCTGGCACGAAATACAGAGTGTACTACTCAGGGTGCAAATCGAGGATTTATTGTCTCAACAGCGTACAGATTGTCTTCCTTGTCTGTATTGAGACTCACGTTGGACTTTCAAAAACCTCAAAGTGCAACATGAGGATATGCAGTCGATCATATTAAGGGTCTACTTATGTTCGATATTACATCCTGCACACACACACTCATACAATCAACATTTTTTGTTTCTTTCCACCTCTGCAGGGTGGAATCTACGTGCTGACATTGTTGGATAAGTATGCAGCAGGAACTTCTATACTATTTGGTGTGTTGATCGAGGCCATTGGAGTGTCATGGTTTTATGGTAAGAAATTATGCTCTGTTTATTTGATCTTTTTAACTTATCTCACTGCATATTCCCAGCACTGGTTGGTTTGTTATGACGTTACAAAACGACAGCAAGACAAAACATCCACCTATTTTCCATCACTTTCGCCGTAATTTCACAGAAAGGGGGGAAAAATGTGGGCTGGAAATTTATAGAAGAATCATTAGTGACAAATGTGAAAAAAGGAGGAAGTCAACAAATAACAAAGATGGACAACGATAAAGCCTGTTGACTGTATCTCTGTAATTCTGAATATGCAGGACCGAGGTGAGACAGATAAGCCAGATGAGAAAGAAAAAAAAGAAAGAAAGAAAGAGACAAAGAGAAGGAATTGAAACAAAGATGTGAATCATAAGGTTGCGCACAAGATGACATCAGGCTTGGCTAACATGTCAAACCATCTGTAGAGCTTCAGGAAGGTGAAATCACAGGAAAAAATTAAATTAAAAAAATGGAAAAAAGAATGGAAGAACCCTAGAGGGGTTAAAAGAAAGAGGGGTTCCATGCCAGGTGAATTGTGTAACCAGAGGTCAGCTCAAGTCCGACCGTGTGTTGCGTCCCCAGTGTGACGGCAAAGAAACAGTTTGTTGTATCTACACTGACAGAACATCGAACGTGTGTAACTGTACTCTCCAAGGTAACCTTTGCTGTTTGACTTTTCATGCTCCCTGCAGGTGTGGACCGCTTCAGCGAAGATATTGAGCGAATGATGGGCTTTAAGCCAGGTCTCTACTGGAGGCTGTGCTGGAAATTTGTCAGCCCCGCGTTTCTGCTGGTGAGAAAAATAAATAGAATTAAGCTGTTGTTGTTTAGGGCTGGCATTCCTGGTCCGGGATAACATCTACGCCAAGACCGAACCACGAACCATGCTGGCAAGGACCTGCAATTAAACTAATTTAGCAGTTGATGTATTTCAATTACAGTCATCCTAAATGTTTGCAAGCTGTATGAAAGGTATTGCTCATTCTAGCACGCAGCAGATGTTTGTCTAAGTCTTGTGGTGCTGGGGGAGCTCGGTCGTAAAAATTCAACACAGAAACAGACTGTAAGTCGCAGCCCTATTAGAATCAATAGGCTAAGTGAGTTAAAGTAATGCAATAAGTTGAATAGCGCACAAAATAAAGCAGTCGCCCACCGCCACAGACTTCTAATCATCAGCAGCCATGGTTCTGGCTCGTACCCAGAGGCAGGGCGGGATGAGGGAGGATAGGTTGAATGTCAGCGAGCCTCCTGGCAAGTTCCTCGCTGGCAGGTGAATTTAGTGGTGTGCAACTCCACGTGCATTAGAGGAAGCACATGGCTGCGTCTACCGTGATCCAGAGGAGGGTGTAGACAGCCGTGTGCTTCCTTTAATACAAACGGCTGTCTACACATCCCCGTGCGTGACGAGCTTATAGCGAGAATTTTGTCATTGTGATAAAAAGCACCAAAAATAACTTACTATTGTTTACAGGTATACGCTGATGTATTTGGGTACCAAAATAAAAAAAGCTTTCATAGTCCAGAAGAATACACATCCTTGTCAAAAATTGAAAACTTAATGGGGAACATGTGTCCCCTCTGTTGCGTGAGTGTTTCTTCTTTTTTATTTTTTTATCATGCACCATTATGCAAGTAAGGAGATGAGTAATGTGATTGAGAGCATAACAGATAACAACACACCCTATCAATTATTTTCAAAGACATCCCATATTTTCACACGATATCTGAAAAACCTGGTGTGTGGTTTGCTCCAAGTGATGTGCTGGAGGTTGGGATCAAACCTCGGGGTCGTGGCCTCTTCAAGACCTGCTGCTTATTACGGCCGTCCCAATCAAACTATATCAGAGGGGTCATCTGAGCTCCGCACCTTTCTCTCTATTATGTTAATGCAGGAGAGATAGGAATTTAAACACCTAAATCTTTCTTAAAGCACCGTAAACTCTGTTGATTTATAGCACCTTCTAAGAGACGATAAAGAGTGAAGATGGTAGTAAGACAAGACAGAAGTTTACTGCAGTGCAAACACACTCCAGTCCATTTCATAATCTTAGAATTGTGTTTCGCAACTTTATTATATGCCACCAGTTGTTATGAAAATGTTTTGCTGGCTGATCTCTACTGCTTTGTTTCGCTCTTTTCTTAATAGAGTCTGTAAATATTACAAGCCTCACCACTACAAACACATCCAACCCCTCTGACGTGTCCGTTTTCTGTTTTTACCCTCTATTTCTTCTCTCTCTCTCTCTCTCTCTCTCTCTCTCTCTCACAGTTTGTGGTAATAGCCAGTACTTTGACATCATCGGGCCTGAAGTACGATGAGTACGTCTTCCCTAACTGGTCCAACCTACTGGGCTGGGGCGTGGCCATGTCCTCCATGCTGTTTGTTCCCATTTATGCCCTGTATAAATTCTTCAGTCTACCGGGGACATTCAAAGAGGTCTGTACCAAAGCATGTTTGTCACACGGGGGTGAAAACAGCTACTTTATAAATCTTTCTGTCAATAAACCAAAATCGATCGTAAAATCTGAATAGTCAAATGAGGGCAGAACGAACGGTGATGACAAGTAGATGGATGTATAAGAAGTAAAAAAGATAAAATCTAGAATAAGATAATGCTCACTGGTAAATATGTATGTATTAGATTTTGTGACCAAGATAAATTATATGTCTGTATTGAATATGGAATATAGTAAAAACAGTAGAAATTAAATCAGATGTCACACGGTGCAAATGAACACTCTCTGCAATCATGGTAAGTTGCGTGATCGTCCATTTTGCTCATTATTTTTTCCTAATAAAACTTAAAAGCAATCCTCCGATGCAGTAGGAGTTGTACTCATCAATGCATGGGAGTGTATTTTTCATCCGAATGTCAGCTTCACTCTGCGGTAACAAACCTCACATTCCATCGGCATTACCTCCCGATACTCGGAGTTTCTTTCAGCTTCTCAGAACATAGTTCCTCCTGTAAACTTATGTCACCGTCCATTAATCTTTGCCTGTAGCCTCCTCATGATAACCAGGATAAACACTTGTGAAGTTCTCGAGAGGAATTCCTCACAACCTTTCGCAATGTTAAATTTGATCGCGTTCTCTCCGACATCTCAGCTTGACTTCTGTGAGGAAATGCAGATGTAAAAAAATTGTTTTAGAAGGCACGCGTTAAAAAGTTTGGTTGATTCCACTTTTCAGAAATGCATGTATGTGCTTTTTCTGCCTGTGTGTGACTTGTTGTAATGACTTGTTTTTGCAGAGGATAGCCTACTGCATCACTCCAGAACACGAGCATCATTTGGTGGCTGAAGGAAATGTACGGCAGTTCAAAGTAAGAGCAGCATTCTGTGCTTTTCTGACAGCATGAACGTGAACTGTACTCACTATGAATTGACAATTACACTGACTACTAATTTTAAAAATATATATATTAAAAAAAACATATATTACTTTTGGGTGTTGCTCTTTTAAATATTGGCTAATAAAAGGAAGAGATGTAAGAGAGTCAGCAGGTTTAAAATTAAAATGAAACCAGCTAAGTCTACCTGTTGTCTTCCAGCTCAGGCACTGGTTGGCCATCTAATCACAGACATGCAGAATCCCGTCATCCATCCTCGCTTCTGGAGTTTGGAGTTCCTGTGGTCCACCAGTTGGCCGGACAGACAAGGACAGCAACGGGCTCCAACCTCTTTCAACAGCCTCCCTCGTCTCCCTGTGCATTTACCACCCAAGGCCTTTGTTGTCAACAGTGGCTTCGACTATTCTGAGTTACGCCTGTTCATACAATCACACATCAGCTTCAGCTCATACGGGAGGGGACACCCCATGGGAAAGATTTGCAGCTTTTTTTTTGCCCATGGACATCAGTGTGGCTCTTACATAATATTGAAATTGTTCATAACTTATGATTTTTTATAGATTGTGATGTAACTATTACCTCTTCTAAGGGATAGAAACTACAATTAGAACCCAAACAATCCCATTTCCCTGTGTGTTACTATACAGGGGTACAAAATATTTACATTTTTAAACTTGTTTTTGTTTTTTTTAGTTCTGTGATTACTTATTATCAAGTTATTATTTGAAGAAAAATCTCTGTTCTTGCCATTTTGTTGGCACAGCGGCTTATCTGTGTCAGTGCCTTATCAAGCTAGACACGCCACGTTTCTTACGGTCCGCACACAAAGAAATAAAATAAACTGTGTTGACTCAGGAACCCGCTAAAATCAAACCAGTCCTTTGGCATTAAAGTCAAAGAGGTCCGCAGCACATCCAGGTCAGGCTCCTTAGCAGAGAAAAAAAAAAAGGCGAGATATAATGTTAATTCTGTGTCACACTGCGCTACAAAAAAAAAAAAAAAAAGGGAATAATGCATGCATCTCTCCAGAGCTTTAAAAGAACTGCGGCAGGCTTCGTTGAACTCTTATGATTTGAAAGAGCGAGACTCACAAACGAGCCTAAATCAAAGAGAAAGATGAAGGTGGTCAGTGCCTGGCTGCTCGCTGAAGGTGCCAGAAGGGGGGAAAAAAATAAATATATCACCAAAACAAATGGCGGAACTGTTACGGATAGTTTTGTATTATTGTTGTGTGACTTTTACTTTCCAAACTTTTGTCTGTTCAGTGCTTCGAAGGAATATCTGTGGCTTTTCCTCCTAAAGACACAATGAGAGAGAGGAGTGTGTGTGTGTGTGTGTGTGTGCGAATGTGTGTGTTGAGATTTCGTTGCCAACCATACGATATGCTGTTGGTGTACAGTACGTGGAAAACTGACAACTGCCAAATGCCTCTTTCACTGTACTGTACGTTAACTATTAACTGCATGACGACGACTCTTGCATTTTCCTTTGAAGCATAACTTATGGTGTTCCTCTTTTTTCATCACCATAGAAGTGCCAATAAGTTCCTTTAGGAGTGATATGATTCTCTTTTTCTGTTTCTCTCTTTTTTTAAGAAAAAGAAAAAAAACTTATTTATTGGAATGAAGTTGACTTTTAACCTTGAATCATAAGAGAAAACCCTTACTGAAAAGGAATAAAGCCACAAAGAAAAAAACAAAATATATGTGGAATATATAAGAAGATATAAAAAAAATATATAAATATATTCTTTTGTTATATCTAATCTTGTATTTATCAAATTGTTTATAGCAAAACGTGAATGTAAAGTATTTTAAACGTAACTGTCCATAGTCATAACATGGTGTTTGATGTATAGCTAAGATGAACTATTTAGAAAAAAATAAATAAAAAATGTTCTTCAGTGTAACCCTGGGCCACTTTGTCACATGTGAATGTGAACAGATGCACCCCGGCTTTCCTGGACTATGTTTACAGAAATACTGTGTACAATACCGATGTCCTGTTGAACGTGAGTGACAACTATCTATGAAGAAGTCTAAAGTATTCACACTATGATAATAAAGAATTTCTTCTACACACACCTGAAGACCACGTGTGTTGTGTTCTGATTCAGGCTTTCAGACGTTGATCCGTCTTCACCTGCAGCTACAGAAACTTACCCAACTACTGCTGCTGACTGAGGGACTCTCATCCCAAATGACTGGGACGTTTCACTTCCATGTTCATCAACTAAAGGAAAACTATGTTCCATATACTGTACAGTGAATTATTACAGTAAAACTCTGCAGGACTGGGAAAAAAATCTACTGCTATCTACAATTCAAATAAAGATAAAGGACAAAAAAACAGAAAACAACTAGTAGACAAAATATTTGAAGATCTTCACAAACCTTCAGAAAACCCACTTTTCCATCGTCTACCTGAAACAATATCATCCATCCATCCATTATCTATAATGGATGCCTAATGCCACCGCCTAATCCTCACTAGGTTCGTGGGGGGCTGGAGTCTATCCTAGCCAACTAAAGGTGAAGGCAGGGGACACACTGGACAGGTCACCAGTCTATCACAGGGCTACACTTAGAGACAGACAACCAAGCACACTCACATTCACACCTACGGACAATTTAGAATCACCAATTAACCTCAACATGTTTTTGGACTGTGTGGGAGGAAGCCGGAGAACCCGGAGAGAACCCACGCTGCACGGGGAGAACATGCAAACTCCACGCAGAAAGATTCCGGTGCCCCCACCGGGACGCGAACCGGCAACCTTCTTGCTGCGATGCAACAGTGCTACCAACTGCTCCACCTTGCAGCCCGAAACAACATCAATCAAACTTAAGTTATCTCTAGTTTTGTCGTTTCTACTGAGTCCAATCCACTCAGCCTCAGTTTGACTGATATTATCTCAAGCAAACAGCAAAAAAAATACGTTTTCTGAAAAACTACAAAAATGGAGTTATTGCAAATGAACTCTTCATTTCTAACAAATATTGAAAGAATATTTTTAATATGTTGTCAGAGCTGTACAACAACAAAGTAATGCTTATTTTAAAATGATCCTGTAGTGAGTATCTGCCCCATTGTTGCACTGCAGGACTGTAACATTACACAACTTCTACGCACACTGACATCTTTGAACACTTTACTGCTGCCACATTTCCATTACCAACACTCGTTAGTTATGGCCTGCAGGGATTAGTGCTTCCCACGTTTTGACAGATCTGAGCTGGAATGGGAGGTAGCAGAGCCCGGGTGGAAACCAGGAGTGAAGAGAGTTGTGGAGCTGAAGACTTCTGAAGATTTTGTGATCACCGGGGCTTTCTATTGGCTGCAAAGACTTTGATTTAAAGTGGCTGCAGTAGGGTGGAGAACATCCTGCCAACTGATGCTCACTGAGGAACTCCTCAACATGAGCAACTTTTCCCTCTCAGAACAAGTACTGTTGAAGGACATCAGGGTCCTGTTCGCCTTGCAGAGGTGGTTCAAAAGCTCCACAGTAACGTTGCATCATGGGTGAAAGGGATTCTAACATCGTTGGGTTCCTCACTCTTGCACAGGGTTTAGGGAGAGCGCGAATTACCCAATAAAGTGGTGGTTGCCAATTTTTGCCTTCTAATGAGGAGGATGAATTCGATTTCACATCTGGTCGGCAAACGTCCTGGGATACACCAAGGGGACGCGGAGGGTAAGATGAGGACAAGCCTTACCTTGCTTAGTCTGCCACCACAACATACGGCATGATGAATGGATGAACGAAATTATAGCTCTTTTTTTAATGAGAATCTATTTTAGATAAGGGGAAATTAATAACAGCATGATTAATGATGGATCGACTAAAATGAAGTCTGCCAAGAAAAACTATTATCATTCATCTTGGTCATATCATTCATATCACTCTTCACATTTCATTTCAGATTAAGGGTACAATGCATAATCCAAAAAAATAAATAAATAAATTGTCAGACTGGACTGGTTGCCTAATAATTTAGTTGTTGATGTTGTCATATGTGTCTTTTGTGCTGATTCAGAACGCTCTGACATGTAGGATCTGCCACTTGCTCGAGTGAAGTGTGTCACCGCCTAATGTGAGTGTAAACAGTTTATGGCACCTATGACGTGTCTGTACTGGATTATATACTCGTGGACCACTTCCTCACATTCTGAGCACGGTCAAGGAACACTACATGAATGAAAAATAATGAACCTTTGTCTTAATTAACAATACAGCACGGCTAGGTGTTAGCAACTTCGATTTTTAGAAGTAAAACCCGACAAATTTTACAAAATGACACAACAAGCTTCTTTATTGTCTTCAAAAACTTACAGCTCAATATTGTGATTTCAGAATTATCAATTAATATTATTTGACTATCAAAAAAAGTTGTGAGTTGCAAACTTAATTCCGATAAAATAAATATAGATATTCAGGTGAAACCGTGCATCCATTAAAGCCACTGTTACCGTCAGGCCAAGGGGGCCAAGATCTAAGACTTTAATTGATGAGACCAGTAGGAAAGCCAACAGATAAGTTGGAAAAAAAATGACAAAAAACTAAGAGAACAAACCTGAGTTCAACAACACTCTCAGCAGAATCTATGGGCTGCCAGAGATAATCACAAGTTATGGATCAACAAAGCGCCCACAATCTGCAGCCTAAAAAAGATCCACAAAAGAATTCCCTTGTTTTTCTGTTTTTGTAGTAGTTGTGAGTAGAAAATGTCTCATACTATGACAACACACTACAAAAGCAAGCACACAAAAAAGGAAAACACTGATAAATTACGGGGGAGTTGCTAGTTTGAGACAATGTCATTTAGGGGAGAAAAAAAAGTAAACAGGACAATGACAGACTCGTATTTTTCAAGGGAAACTTGGCATCAGGCTGTACAGCCATGTTTCACAGGCTTGTGGTTGTAAATTTCAAGTATCTGTTTTACCTCACCTCAGCATGGGAGCAATCAGAGTTATGGTGTGTGTGCTTGACACAGACACGCTGAGGAATACACCTCTACTAGTAAAACTACTGTAGGTCAGTCAAAACAAGAACTTAAGGGAGTATTCTTCCTTAAAAAGGAATTCCTTTATTTCTGCACTGCAGAGTCCCACAAATCCCTGCTGGCAGATGATAGTAATTCAGACATATTCTTTTCCAACACTACCACATATTGTGTGCTAAAGCTTCCTCAAAATCACCTTGTGCACTGATCAAACACAACATTAAAGCAACCAATTTAATATTGCGTGGGCCTCTTTCATGCCGTCCAAACAGCTCTGATCCTTTGTGGCAGAGAATCCACAAGACCTCTGAAGGTTTCCAGTATTATCAGGCCGCAAGATATTAGCAAAAGATCCTTGAAGTGCTGGAAGTGCTGAGGTGTGGCCTCCTTGGATCCAGGCTTGTTTTTCCAGCACATCCCACAGATGTTCGATCAGATTGAGATCTGAGGAATTTGGAGTCAACACTTTGAACTCTCTTACGATATATCTTACTTACTCTCTCACTTGTTCCATTAACCATTCCTGACCAACTTCTGCTGTGTGACAGAAAGCATCATCCTGCTCAAAGATTCCCCCGCCGTCAGCGAATATCGACGCTATGAAGGGTGTGGATCATCTGCAAAACTGTTTAGGTAGGTGGTGGCAGGGCTGTGTGATTCTTGTTTAAGTGCGCATCACAATTGTTTTAACAAATATTGAGATCACTATTATTTATCAGGATTATTCATTGACTATAGGGACAGCATATTTTTCATTTTGTCACATTCTTACTAATGCACTGTACTTTCCAGACTACTGAGTTCACCTGAATATAAGCCGCACCCACTAACTTCAAAAAGAAAAACAATTTTGTACATATACAGGCCACACTTGTCTATAAGCCGCAGGTGTCCACGTTGTAACACGAGATATTTACACAGAAAGATTTAACTTTGAATTAAATACGTACCAGTAACATACACAAATACGTAAATGCTTTTTTCCGAACAAGGCCTGTAACACGGTTAATTAAAAAAAATAAGGAAAAGTCAATGATCGCTATCTTCATCTTCATCCTGCACATTAAAGTCGTCTTCTTCAGTGTCGGAATTGAACAGCCTTAGAATTACTGCGTCGCACACGTCCTCGGTCTCTCTTTCGTTGTCGCAAATTCGTAAAAATCCACAAAATAGCTGCATCATTGTTTAAGCTGCAGCGTTCGAAGCGTGTGAAAAAAAGTAGCGGATTACAGTCCAGAATTTACGGTACAAGTATTTGTATCAAAAATAACACTGGTCCTTATTCAGTGTGTCTCCTCGGAGCAAAATTAAATTGTACGAAAACTTTTAAAAATCAAATCAACAGAGCACCGCTTTATGTCAATTGATAAGATGATGTATAATGTAGCTGTTATAGATGTCTGAGTTGATGCTGGCCAAAAATAGAGATTTATTGAGATAATGTTAGCAGTGTTATTTAGCATACTACAGTTTGTGCTGTTTCTTCAAGTGACTGAACAAGTTAGTTGTGTTTCTTTGCAGCACAGACACAAGTCCTATATTTTTAGTTTTGCTTGACATCATTTGCCCGAAACCCAAAAGCTGTATGAGCAACAGGTAGCGATTCGTTCTGAGGGACTGGATCTTTTTCTTCTCCTGTAGACATTAGCGTTTTGACTTGCCCATCAGCTGCACTGTATATTACAGCCACGCATTATCTCGTCTGGACCGCAGCCACAACATCTGGCAAAAACATCACACTGAAGTCAAAACATCTCGCTAACTCCCCGTTGACTCACTGTTCGTTCAGGAAGTTATTGAAGGGATAAGCTGCGGAGTTTTCTATGACCTGAGCGAACATTTTAAATGTCAACATCGCAGTAAATCATGTTCACTTAACCGCAGAAACGCAAAACCGTGGAAGGGATTATTATTTGTGGCTACATGACGGACATCATGATGCACTGTGTTCTGACATTTCAGCAGCTACATCAGCTCTTCTGTGGGATCAGCTGACAAGAGGCCGGCCTTCACTCCCCACGTGCATCAGTCAGCAGTGGAAAGACAGTCGCCGGTACGATGGTTGTCCTTCCACGAACAGAACAAACCCCTAAATACCAAGAACACCCCCCCTGCTTTTTCTGAAATGCTCTAACTCAATCATTAAGCCATTACAATTCGACTCTTGTTAATGTCTAATGTATTCCACCCCTTAACAGGTGCCACTGGAAACGGGATAATCAATGTTCTTCACTTCAGCTGTCAGTGGTGTTAATGTTGTGTCAGCGTCTGCTTGGATTTGACTGATCGTCAAGACTCCGAGGTTTATTTCGTACACTGACCAGAGCTTTCCAACTGAATTCGAGTGCCTAGTAACACTTTAAAAATGAACAGAGTTGAATAATCTTGACTCTTTCGGATGTAGATAAGGCTCACTTCCCAAACATAGTTTAGACAAACAGTGTGCGGTTCTTTAGTTATGGGTGTTTCTATGTGAGTTACTGGGCTCCAGAGTATACCGATGTTTGCATTGGCTCTGATGCAGCATTTTTAGCAAGGTGTGCAAAAAGATTCAGAAGCATTTTATGATGGGAACATGCCACCATTCTCACACTGGAGAACGTTCTATTTTTTGGTAAGCATCGGACAAACCCGAAAATGGCTCTTGAATTCTTTGACTATACTTCAAAATGTCTGTCAGGAGTAATAAAGCACAAAACGCTATATTTCAGACAGTTTAATGGGACAGGATAAAAGGAAATAACATCGTTTCACTGTATGTTTTCTGCTTTAGAACCACCTAATTTGATAACGGACAGCTTCATAGCTGAAACTTGCTGCCTCAGATCTGTTGGTCTTGAAGTTGGGCATGAATCGTTCACCTTTTCCATCTCGCCTCATCTCTTCCCTGCTTCTCAATGCCCCCAGTTCTATCTTAATGCAGCAAAAAGGTCAAACCCACAAACTTTCATCAGATTTGTTTAGCCAATAAAAGTCAAGCCAGACCACCATAGACTGCTTCTTAATTGTCAGCTCTGTGCGGCACTAATGTGATTGGGCCAAAGGAGAGCCATTTTTTAATGCACCTCTGTAGACCGAGGACTTGTTCTACGCTCACAATCTAACTGCCAGACAATAATCCATTTGACTGAATTGTAAAATGCTTTTGTAATTGGCAGGAACACTTCATGGAGAGAATCCTGACACGAGGAAGCACCGTGAGTGGAAAAAAATACGAGATCCTCTGTGGAAAATGTTTCCGAGGATTATCTTTTGCTGTCAGAGACTATGAAAGACAAATGTTTTATCATATTTTCACAAAGTTCTTGTTGTTATGAGTAGTGCAGATGTGTCACATTTCAGATCTGCTGTAATTTATCAGTTCTTAGCATCAACTATCTGATTTTGTCCCATGAGATCATTGTACATACTGTAATGTGAGCTACACATCTTTAGTGTTTACAGCTTGAAGTAAACCTCACAAATGTGTAAATCGTTGCTCCTTTGACTGATAACGTGTGAGGGTAAGGGTTATTCTGGGGTTTTACTCCCAGACTGGGTAGGTTGAACAGACAAATGTCAAACATCAGTGTCTCTCTTTGGTACAGGAAACATCCACTTGTTTTTCTCGGAAATATCAAGGAAATCAGTGTGCAATGAGCTTTTCCAGCCCGATGTCCAACTGTGGCAAAAACAATCTCTTTAAGTCTGAAGTTGAACAAAAATATTTGCTGGTACTTTAGCATGTGACTGTTTTTCCACTTTGATGAACGGGATGCCCCATTAGATTTTCCATTACTGAGAGCCAACGTTAAAGGTAAAGTCAACAAGTCACATGCAGTACAGTTATTATCAAAGTCAGTATTCGATATTTCCTCATGGTCTACTTGGTGTCCTTTCTGTGCTATGGTGGTATACAACCCAGGCTCTGTACATGGAAAACAAACAAAGGGGCTCAGACACTTAACACAATACCAGCATATCTGGTGCATGTTGGAGCTTTTGCACATTTGTGCTCGTGCACATGACAGGAGGAAAAGGACGGGAGATGAGATGAGATGAGATGAGATGAGATGAGATGAGATGGGATGAGATGGGATGAGATGAGATGAGATGAGATGAGATGAGATGAGATGAGATGAGATGAGATGAGGGGAAAAAAAGGGTAAAAGTGGAGAGCAGAGAGGGTAAATCTGGCAGCTAACGAGCTAAATGTCAAAAGTCACTCTTCAGAACCCACTCCAGACTCCATTGTGAGCTCATAAACTCATTTGTTTCTGTTGCTGTTTTGTACTGGCGGCCCTTCTGATGCCACCGACAGTTAAAGGTGAGGCACTCATCAACAAGCCACATACTGCCGATGGTTTCTGAAGGTTTGGTAATCTGCGCCCTGATGGCGAACATGGTCATTGTGGAACCACAGAGCAGCTGTGGGCACTGCGTGATGGCCGGCATTCCTCACAAGCAGGAAACTCCTCTCCTCCCACGGGCACACTCTGTGAATGATCTATTTCCTGTTTAGTTCTCGGGCCACCCCTAAAACTGTGAATACCACGAAGAACCTGGACTAAGTCCAAAACGTCTTCATTAGAATGAAGTAACTTTGAAGCTTGTTGTCATGTTAAACTTTCCTCCATATTTGTGGCTTCAGTTTGTCTGTTTTTTTTGGTACATACAGCAAAGGTTTACATCAAAACGAAATGCCTGTTTCCTGTTTCTCATGCAAAGACAGACAAGAATCTAATAGATGCCAAATTCTGATTCCCACATAAGATATGGACACAACGTCTTGGAACTATTTGTAAGCATGTCTAACGGAAGGTCATGAACTTTCAGCGTAATTATTTCATGGCTAGAAAACACAAAACACGTGCACCTTTCATCTACGGTTATTGTACAAAGGAACATACTGATGATGAGATATGAGTTTGTTGAAGACATAATCGGTGCCCCTTCCACTGTGGATGGTGAAGACTTCCAACTATGTTTTGGATCTTCCCACAGTCAGTACATATGTTGTATTGGACACATGACAAACTGTTGAACTGATTTGATGATATTTTCCATAAGTTTATCAGCAATCGTGGCACCAAATGTATGACAGGACTATAGCGTGTGCATGTGAAGCAGAACAAACATGCATTTAAATGTGTGTGTGTAAATATGCATACTTTTACAACAACACAAGCACGCAGACATACTGTAAACACACAGCATGCAAATGCTTCCATTGCAGACCACAAAAATCTGATATAAATCCTTGTGGGAGCATTACTGTGAGGTTAAAAATAGGCACAGTGTTGCTCTACAGATTCTCCATTTAAAAAACTCTGTTGAGAACCTAAGATGGAAAATCACTTAAACTGGGCGCACTGGTCGGCAAACACAGACAGTAGATCATTCTTTCCGTTTTTTATCACTAAGTTTCTGTGTGTCATAGCAGTTGAAGAGGTGATACTATCGATTTAAATTTAATCTAACTTTCTTTCTTATGTTTGCCCTCATGGTGCAGCATGTCATTACTAAGCAGACATTGATGTGATAAATTTATTTACGATGGCCAGTAAACTTAAAAAAAATAAAAATGAAGTTAATATGGGAACCGACAGTAAATCTTTTCATATCTTGATAGAGGGGAGGAACCCTCTTTGGTTTCACATGTGGTCTGGTCCTGTGAGCCTGATGCATATCTCAGTCTGAACAAAATGTTTGCTATTGACCGGGGACGTTCGTGTTTATTCAATCATTAAAAATTCAAATTAAACAACAGTGAATTATACTGATGCATATATGTGCATCAGTACCGACAAGAACAGTTTTGGGTTTTTTTTTGTAATCTGCCTTGGCTTAGAAATGAAAATAAATCAGAAAACAAAGTGCAGAGAGGAAGCATAATAGAAACTAAATGCAGTAACTCATTTTTGTTAATAAGCATCGAGGCAAAAATAAAATGTCTAATATTAGAGTAAGAATCTGGTGTCCTGCTACAGTATGAGGAGTCGCATCAAGAGCTCACAGTGCAGATACATTGCTTCCTGTGCAGCCAGGGACTGTTTATTTATCCGTCTGCATTTACATGCAATGTAAATGTACCAGGAGGGTGCACAAGTACATTCAAACATGTGAGTGTGGGTGTGCATGCACTCCCTCCTTATTTACAGTGAATGCAATATGGTTTACATTTCATAAGTCTTTGCAAGTTTTTTTTACACCAGTGGTAATGAGTGGCGGTTCTAGTCCATTTAATCTACCGGGGCCAGACTCGACCCAGTTGTTCTTTTAGAAGGGCCAATGAAAATGAACCCTGAAGCTAAGAGATGGACTAAATGTTTAATACAGCAGTGGCTTGTAATGAGAACAATAGTAAGTCTGCAAACATTTGTCTTTTACTCACACTTTACATGCATAAAGCTAACTGTTGTTCTTCAATATATTTAGCTTTTTTCTTCCACTACAGTGATTCTGTGTAATAAAAAAATCCATAGGTGCTGCCTAAACGTGGGTGACCTACATGGAGAACCAAAGCAGCTGTTCTTGTTTTGCAACCAACAGGTTTCACAACACAGCCTCAAGTCATATTCCTGCGTTAACATTTAGTAACTTCATCCTGATAGGGAGAGAATGAGGGGAAGCAGCCACTATAACCTCAAACAACTCCTGGACTTTGGGTGTGTAAGAGAAAAATTTCAGAGTATGTTGTAACATCCATCCATCCATCCATTATCTATACACCGCTTAATCCTCACTGGGGTCGCAGGAGGCTGGAGTCTATCCCAGCTGATTTAGGGTGAAGGCACCCTGGACAGATCACCAGTCTATCACAGGGCTACACTTAGAGACAGACAACCAAGCACACTCACATTCACACCTACGGACAATTTAGAATCACCAATTAACCTCAACCGGCTTGTGTGGGAGGAAGCCGGAGAACCCAGTGACCTTCTTGCTGCGAGGCAACAGTGCTAACCACTGCGCCACCTTGCAGCCCCTGTTGGAACATGACGATTCATAAAAAATAAATATTCAGTGGGATAAACTCCCTGAGATCCAATGCAGGGTGTCATTTTTTTGTTTGTTTGTTTTACACATTGCTTTATTCGTTGTGCCCACAAAGCTTGTATTTAAGTCTCTCGAGCCTCAATGACTGTCCGATATAAAACTGCAGACAGCCTCTGTCAGTGCAGACAAGCTGAGTCAGTGCTACATGCCCACCACCGAACGACAGAGAGCCCAGTAAACAAGTGGTTTGCAAACACAGACAAACGTACAGACGACTGAAAACCAGATGTTGAACAATAGATGAATATTGGATTTAAGTTCCCAATGAGATTCTTTTCTTTGAGCATGTCGTTCGATTTTTGCTTCTTATCTTAGAACCTTTTTTAGTTTCTGGTTTTGTTTGCTTATTTGTTTGTTGTTGCAAAAACTGGCCTTTCTGTTTTCGATGCTTTCCAGGGGTTGTATTTTCTAGTAAATTATCATCGGTCATAATCGCAGTTGTGATCCAGAGTACCGACGAGGAGATATGTGTGCTTAGAGAGCATTCCCGACCAGCTGGACAGGGATTTTTTGTTTTTTTTTTTCCATCACGCAAATGATTTTCTGCTCATCTACAAGCCTAACAGCTTCTTTACCATTTTTTTTTTTTGGTTTACCTGTGTGCACTTGCGTTTCCAGAATGAACCCACCAGTTAATTTTAGCAAGAAAACAAAACACACATGAAAACAACTTTCACATCTTTATGAGAGGGTTTTCGCTTTTTTTTTTCCAGTCTAATTATTTCCTCCTTCCCTTTCATGATCACCTCGTGACTCCTCATATTGACAGACTCAGCTGAACAGCAAATCTCTGTAAATCTCAGTCAAGTCTTCGCCACATGTGGGCTCCCTTGTGCATTAGCTAATGTCGAAATTACACGCAGCTCCCTAAGAAACGTTTAGCAGTCAAGTGTCCAATTACGTCTCAACGCTAGCAATTTGCACGCTCAAATTAAACCTGATATTTACGCACCGAAATGCAATGTCACTGATCTTATTTCAAAATAAGCATGTAAAAGCCGGAAGAACAAAAATGGAAAGCGGCTAAATGCTTGTGATCTGGATGGCTGCGTTTGTTTTTTAACTCTCATTGACCTCTACTGGTTTAGAAAATTCTTTACTCGTACTTACAAACACAAAGTGTTGCAGGAACACTGCGGATTAGGCTGGCGAGGCTACATCTGATGTAGCGGTCAGCTGTTATGCAATTTGTCAGTGGGTTCAACTCTTTGAAGCAGAACTGAGCAATACAATGTGTGTGGAAAAGGGATGTGGTGGAAAGAGAGTGAAAGAGATAAGCAGATGATGGATGTAGCCGCTGAAGAAATCCCAAGTTGCCACAAGCTTTACATTTGTGCAGCCAATTCCGTCCGCCCTCATGAGCAGTGTTAAAGAAGTTCAGCTCTGGCAATTAAGCTTTCAGGAAAGCAATTCCTACTAAATTAGATTCTTTTTTTTTAATAGTACACAAAGTTGTTTATTCCGTTTTCCATCAAGAATAATTTGCACACGATAGAGAATTGTCTAAGCAAGACTAGTTGCATTCCAAGGACTGTCCATTAAATGCACTGTCAAATTAGAAAGCATCCCAAACTCTGCACATAGGTCACACGAAATGATACCTTCTGATTGGACATATTACGACATCTGAATGTGCCCACTTTATACTGCTTGTTCAACCTGTTCCTCCCTAATATAATTACTATATATTGGTCCGTTCAAGTCTTTTTGCTGAATTCAGGCAGGTCACAATCAGAATCACGAGGCCAGGTTAAGAAAAAAAATGAAGAAAAAAACATGGAACCTACGCACAACTGGAGAAACTTCATGTTTATAATCACACACTGCTGGCCAGCGTTTTTGTTTACAATAGCGCAGTGATGAAAAGTACAGACGTGAGATGACGTGCGACGGTTATCTACAAAGACAAAGCAGAGAGGGATAGGGCAAACACCGACGTCCTGTCGTGAGTGAGGAGAGAATGTTTGTTTTCACCTCACCCTGCGTTAATGGTTCTGGGTCCACGGTTCTCTCTCAGTTTTCTTCCTCTCTCTCCCATCCACACTCCCATTTTCTCTGTTTTTACCTCGCCCTCTCTCTGTATCTCTTTTACGCTCTCATTTCAAATCCTGTTTGAGCTGGTTCCTCGTCTGCAATCTGTCAAAGAAGGAGTATGGTCCTGATGTTATCATGTCCATCAGCAGTGGATTTCCTGAGAGGATGGTGTGTGTGTGTGTGTGTGTGTGTGTGTGTGTGTGTGTGTGTGTGTGTGTGTGTGTGTGTGTGTGTGTGTGTGTGTGTGTGTGTGTGTCTGCCTGCGTGTCTTTATGAGAAAAACACTGTAGCCTTACACTCTAATCTTTTGCATGAGACACAAAAGAAGAAAGACTGCTGCTGCAGCAGATTCTGAAAGGCATTGATTTAACAAGGCATTCAAATTATAATGTCGGCTCCACACACTGTGTGCTGTAGATAAAATAGTGGAATATAAACTCTCCCGTAGTTCTATAGGGATCAAAATGTAATAAGTGCATTTGCCTTAGCATGACTGTGCACTTTTCAAACCGGTTGCATTTGACATTGGCTCTCCTTTGCAAACCGAGCTGTCTATTCCACATCAGTGTGAGTTACTCTGCTTCGCCACCATATCTCTGTGATAAGGCACAGCGTGTGCATTAGGTGTGTGTGAGAAGAGACATCGGACTAAGTTATCTGAGCTGTTTTCTTATCAGACAGATTTATAGTCTCAGCCAGGCCATCTGGAGATGCAATCCACAAAAGTTATAGAGGGACTGAGTGGCACACAGCGGCAACTGCAGATAACCTGGAAGATTTAGGAGAGGTTTTTCTTTTTGACAAGATGGCTCATAATAAAATGGAAAATACACATAAGATGTGTTGGGGAGCTAATTTTGTCTCTTGCCTTGTCTTTTGTCAGCTCTGGATCACATTTCATCGACATCAGGATGACAAAAGCGAGGTGCAAAAAGCAGCAGTGTTGGTGATATACTTGGAGGTTCATGAAATATTGAGAAGGCCTCAGTTTCAATGCATCAATTTTTATTATATTCAATAGCTGTGTTTAGTGCTAGTGAAAGAAGTAGGGTCACATTAATAGGGCATCATAAAAGGTGGGGTTGTACCAATAAAAATTCCATACATAAAATCTGCTCCCTAAGTTTTTATGATCCATTCATCACTGCAGTCATTTTGTGAACTTAACTAACTGCCTAAACTCAACCATATCGTAACCAAACTTTTTTTTACAAGCCATATGCAGATTTATTTAGAAAGCCGAGTTCAGTGTGCATTTGCTGTGGCACAGATGGTTAGTTATGGACTGTTGCTGTGGTCAGTTTGCCAGGTTGTATATGCACAAAAAAAACAGAGAAAAAAACACTAGAGTGTAATTAAATACTAACTACTGATTTATATTCAGCCTTCACACTGGCTGACTCAATCCCCAGTCCTCAAGTTCATGAATGAAAATAAACATTTAGTGTGCAGTCTCACAAACTGGTTGAGGCTTTTTAACAAACTTTACTCCACCACTCACTCAATAGGTAGGTTGGAATGGTTTGCTTGTGACCTGTAATCAGTAACCACTTCAAAACCCTTCAATAACCATTACTACAGATAAAACAAAGCTTCAGCACCGTCTTCCTTTGTCTCAGCCTATCTTTATCTTGATGCTGTGTGGAGGAGGCCCCTATAGGGCCACAAACAATCCCAAATCACATGCAGCCAACAGATGTCTTAGCAATGAATAACTGCAAAATAGACCTTTGTCCCAGAAGTCATAGCAGGAGAAGCACAGGTTTAACTTGTTTTTTTGTTTTTTTTTATTAAATGCCTCATAAAAAATACAAAAGCACCTGCCCACCTGAATGCTAACAGTTTCACATGTATGTTTTCTATATTTTCATTTAATGCTCTGATGGAGTCTATCAAGATTCAAAACTTGCTCAAAAGCTCCAGCAGGCCCTGTCCATGGTGCTGAGAGTCTGGGTTCAACACACAATGACCAACCTCAGCAACCCGAACACATTGGAGCTACATTCAGGCAAATGCAATATTTTGTACCTTTCCCAGTGCAAGAAATATAGCCACATGAATTGTAGGCCTTTTGCACCATCGACATTTTGATTTGTCCTATGAGGAAAACCAGGTGTCTCAGTAAGCTGCAGCAACACGGTGTGACAATAAGTCAGCATGCACGGTAATGGGCCCTGAAATGAGTTCAACTAAATGGAATGTTGCCGTCATAAATTTCATTATATACAGCTGGGCTTTTCCTACTGTAACATATCAGTACGGCTTGACATTACTAATCACAGGAAGTCAGCATCACCTGTAGCCAAACAATGCTATCTTGTAGCCCAGAAGCTGACGGAGAGTTAACGTCAAGGCCAGACTAGGGGGGGAAATCTAGACCAATAGCATGCTTCTTTATTAGAATGGCAGTAGCATTATTACCAAGGTGAAATCTGTCTGACTTTGCCTTCTTGGAGAAAATGCCACTGCTGATTAGTATTTAGGTCAATGGCTGCTTTATCTGAAATTCACAAAACACTCTCATTTTCATTAGTATAAATTAAATTCCATTCAATTACACGCTGAATGACCAATTTGCTTCTGCTTTATAGCAGCACCCTGAGTGGACACGGTAGAAACTGGGGGGAAAAATCAAATCAGATCCTTTCCCTTTGCCTTAAAACCACAGTTTTCTACTCCTGACACACGTCTTTTATATAGATAGGATAATACTGTGAGACTGAGGCTCATAAAGAATTTATGAGACCTTGTTTCTCAAACTGTCCCTTCCTCACAAATGATTGACCTTTTCTCTTTGTCCTGCTTTGAGCTGTTTGTGTAAATAAAATACATCTTAAAAATGGTGCATAACACTTTGTCTAGTCGAAGGGCAGTTAGTCCAACTGTGATTTGAGAGGTGTAATATGCCCCGTCATCAAACTAAATAGACTGCCAAAACATTAAAACAACCTAATATAATAATAAAACAGCCTAATATTGAGTAGGTCCCCCTCGTGCAACCAAAATAACTCTGAGCCATCAAGGCCTGGACTTCACATCAACTCTGAAGGTGTCCTGTGGTATCAGGGACCAAGACATTAGCAGCAGATCTTTTAAGTCCTGGAAGTAGCGATGTGTCGCCTCCATAGATCAGAATTGTCCTGGAGAGTCTGCCGGTCTAAACCCCACCATGACCATGTACACCTCATAAAGGGCTGTATGGTCCGCAGAAATGTTTAGGTTGGTGGTCTGGGTCAAAGAAACACCTACATGAATGTTTCCAGCAGATCATTGCCCAGAGTATGACACTGCCTCCACCAGTTTGTCGACTTCTCAGAATGAACCTTGCTGCCATCTCTTTTTCAGATAAATGATGCACCACATGATGCACCTGGCCATAGATTAAAGAGTCAGTCTCAGTTACCTGGCCAGGCCACATTTTTCTATTGCCCCGTGGCCTGTGTCTGATGCTCATGTGTCAAATTGAAGGCTGTCATGTAAGTTAATACAGGGCAATGCTCTAATCTGTGATACACTGTGTGTTCTGACACCATTACATCATAGTCAGCATTAAGGTTTTTAACATTATACTACAACTCTCCTATGAGATTAGACCACAGGGGCTCCCAACGCATATAGTTGAGCCTTAGGTGCACATGACCCAGTCGCCAGTCCACTGGTTGTCCTTCCTTGGACCACTGTAACCCTATTCAGGACTTTCATGTTGCCATACGTAGAAGGTCTTTCGGGGTCCATTGGACAAGAATGGAAAGAATATGTGCAAAATATTTGTTGGTGTGCATTATAGACTTTTATACTATGTTAAATACATTTTCTGATAAGTTGACGCATTTTTGTTTCCAAATCAAAAAACAAACAAATGTCTCTCTTTTTATATTTAAAAAAGAAAAATCAACAATAAAAAAACAATACCTGTCACCTAAACTAAATGGCCTGGGGTCCAAAAGACCCCAAAAGTCCTGAGTAGGGTTAAGGCATTTCTTTTTTTTTAGGGCACTAATCACTGTATACTGGAAACACCTCATAAAACTTTCTGTTCTGGAAATATTCTAACCCACTTATCTTGCAACCACATTTTGGCCCCGTCATGGTTGCTCAGGTGTTTTTTGCCCATTTTTTGGTCTCTTTTTAGCACATCAGCTTTAAGACTTGATTCCTAATATACCCCACCCCTTGACAGATGCCACTGCAGTTGATCAATGTTATTCACATCACCTGTCAGTGGTCTGAATGTTTGGAGTTGTTTTTGCTACCAGGTGCCAGTCATATTCTTCCAAACCTGATAAATACCAAAAAGCTTGTTTGGTAGGAACAAGACCTTCTTCTTTGACAAGCAACTCAAACTACCAAAACTTATTCTCTGTCTCGCAGTACAGACTGGCAAAGCTGGTTTGGAAATGACGTATTACAACGGCCAAGCCCCCAGTCACCAGGGCAGACAGGCTTCATGGCATTCATCCACAGATCCAGATCTTCAGTGCTGGAGACAAAGTGGAAGGGCCCCTGGAGCCATGTCAAGCTAATCATTGCAGCCAAAGGTAATTGCATTGACTTAAGTCCCCACAGGCACACTATTAGAAAATCCTAATCAGTGTCATTGGTAGAAAGACAAGGGGTGCTTACCTTTCACAACCAATTAGAGTTATCCATGCAGCTAAGAACCATTCATTGAAAATGCTGAAATCCCCTCATTCAGACTATTCTTTAAAGATGCTCTAGCTCAAGAAATCTTAGACGGTAGTAATGCTACAACACATTATTCCTCAGTCTTTGACATAGCAGATTACCAACTAACTTAGAAAAGATGTGCTGTAAGTTTTCCAGGAGAACATCTGTTACATGCAAACCTTTCTCTGCCAAAAGAGAAGGGCTTTACACCTGTAAGCTGGTGGCATTCATTATGTCAGCCACTTTTTCATGTATTGCGCAAAACTGATTGGTACCTGCTGGCCTAAATAACGTTTATAAATGTCTGGACTTACACTAGAAAAATATCAAAAGAAGGTATTCATATTTTCTGACAATAAAAAATAGACTTGTTTTCATGACTCATGTTCCTCAACATATCAGAATTAAAGCACACTTGTATTTTTAAATAGAAATGTTTACAGTTCTGTTCATGAACAAACTATACGTTACACAGTGTTTGCTCATCTGATGTGAGACTGACAATTGCTAAATATGTGCCAAATGAAATACTAGGAGGTGATCCTGAAACACCCAGCATGCACTCTCATCTGTATATTACATATGAGAAGTCTGCCATCTAGTGGGAGAAAACTCAGCTTTTCGCTTATAGGCTGAAAAGAGTAAATACAACTCCTGCATGTTTTTGAGTATTCAAAGGCTGCCATCTAGTGAGTGATAACCATAACTGCAAGTCAGAGGAGCAACCTGCAACTCGGGGCACCAAATGAAACCACAAGCAAGAAAGGAAGGTCAAAAGATGGAGCCATGATTCTGGTAAAACAAGCTAAACATCTTGTGGCGTCACACATTTCAAAGTGCTATGCTGACACTTTCTTATGGGAGAAGGCCAGGAGCAGGCAAATAGCAGTTTGTAGCACACTGCAAGCTCACCCTGATATTAAGGATCTTTTATCTCTATGAAAACAACATACCTGTCCGCCATCTTCACCCTCAGCCAGTTATTTGTTGTTTTGAAAGATGCGTGACGTGACCTCAGCGTGAACCGCCGCAGGTAGACTCAGGAGTGATGCAGTGTCAGAACCAATGTTAGCGGGTCTTATCACAGAGCTTTCTCACCTCACAGTACCTCTACCCCCTTTATTTCCTGTGCTGTAAACAAGCTGACCCTTGTGGGCCTCATGTTTCCTGGGACCTGCCCCTCCTGCTTTACACATCTTTTCACAAGACTGAGTAATCGTGGTGGAAGAAAACACTGTGTCAGAGCCCCGGCTGCCTGCTGCTCACTGACCCTCGCTTGTACACAGCGCCGCATGGGTTAGAAAATAACCTTATATGGTCGACGGCATCTTTGCGCCAAGTCAGAGAGTCGGTCAAGGAAAGAAAACTACTCGTACTTCTGTTAAGTCTCAGTTTGAGAAGAGACACGGAGGAGAAGAGGGCAATAAGTTTTATTGTGGGGCAGGGCTGTAAAAACACAAAGGCAGCAATTAGTGAGGAATCCTGGTATGACTTGGGCAGTAGGGAAATTCTACTTGCCAAGGATGAAGTGTTTTTTACAGTTATTTTTAGATGCACATGTGAGCAGGATCTAGTTGACAGATTTACAGCTGGTAAAGAAGTCCATGATTTTTCTCTGTGTTTTATTCATAGACTGGTTGTTGCAGCTTCCAGCTCAGAGTGTGATGCTGTCTGTGTGTTAGTGTGAGTTTATGGAATGTAAAACATTGTATGTACTCACACAATGAAGTGTTTTAATGCAAAGCTGACTCTAAAGTGGAATGAATGCATCTCACAAGGCATGCTCTGCAGAACTGACCTTACAGCCATGACAGTTATTTCATATAAGCTAAGATCTTCTAATATGTGGATGCAGATTAAAATGTTTATAGGTGTTTAAAACGTACATTCTGTTACAAAAACTTTAGATTCTCAGAAAAAGATGGTAAAATATTTATTGAAAATATGTTGTTTGTGATTTGTGAATCTAAGGGCTCCTAATTAGGCTGCAATCCTCAAAATAAGTAGATGATTATCATTATAAAAATAGGTTTAGCTTTCATTTTTGTAGCT